>NC_083603.1:37512395-37569895 GCF_029168945.1 Cannabis sativa
CATTTCGATATATAAAAAATGCTAGATTTGAAAATTCTGTAAGAAAAGAAATGTCACAATATTTTTTTCATACATGTCAAAGTGATGGCAAAGAAAGAATATCTTTTACGTATCCACCTGGTTTGTCAACCTTGTTAGAAATGATACAAAGAAAAGTGTCTCTGGTCACTACAGAGAAACCCTCTTCCAACGAATTATATAATCATTGGAGCTATAATAATGAAGAAAAAAGAAAAAACCTAAGCAACAAATTTATAAAAAGAGTCAAGGCTCTAGACAAAACTTTAAATAGTAAATCCCTTATTCTGGATGGACTCGAAAAAAGAACTAGATTGTATAATGAAAATACAAAAAAAGAAAAAAAACATATTTACCGAAAATATATGAACCTTTTTTAAATGGAGCCTACCGTGGACAAATTAAAAAATTGTTTTCACTTTCAATCAAAAATGAAATTTCCAAAAAAAAGGACATAAAAAGAAGTTGGATAAATAAAATTCATAGTCTCTTTCTTATTATAAATTATTTAGAATTTGAACAAAAAAAAAATAAATTAGAAAATTTTGATAAAAAATTATTTAAAAAAGAAACTCTTTTTTTCTTGAACTTAATAATTATTTAAAAATTATTTATGGCTAGATGTTTTTATTGATCAATAATAATAATACTCATTTTTTTGATTTGTCATACACAATAATCTTAATTTTGTTAAAAATTATATCCATTTTAAATTGGATTCGAATAAGTATACAAAAAGAAGGTTTCCGCACTTATAAAAGATAAAAAATTATATCTAAAATTTCAAATAAAACCAATAAAATAAGATTTTTTTATCATTTTAATTTATAAATATTGATTCAATTTATAAATATTGAGAGGTCGTCAAATTAGTATTATCAAGCCGAATGGAATGGAAAACAATCTATAGGTGCATCTTGTTGTCTTCATATATACACTACAGCACAGAAAATAAAGTCAATCTTTATTTCCCTTTTTTCAATACACGGTTTTGGTTAATTTTTAAATTGAGGATACATATGTAGCTTTACCATACTGAAACGACTGCCATTATTGGTATCAAACCAATACCGATTAATACAAGCGAAATCTTCTAATCGATAATTAGGCCAAAGAAAGAACTTTAATTTAATTAGCGTTTTTTTATTATTAATAAGGCGAGTTATTGATATAAGGCAAGCTGAATAAAAAGAAATTTTATAAAAATAAATGAAATTAGATATACCAAAAGACCTTCTTCGATTTTTTCTCGCCCAATCAAAACCCCTTTAATTCTCAAATTAAAAGTGAATAGAATAAATCATACTTTCATACAATATCTTAATTGAATTAGATGTAATGATCAATAAATTCATCTGTTTAATTCAATATCTACATAATAGAAAAATTTTATCAATAATTTTTTCTATTTGGGAGTTGACGAACAATCAAAATTACTATTAGTCTTTATTAGTGTCAAATAGAAATGGGGCGTGGCCAAGTGGTAAGGCAACGGGTTTTGGTCCCACTATTCGGAGGTTCGAATCCTTCCGTCCCAGAGCATATTCGTCTGCACACCCAACCCATTATGTGATGATATTATTACATACTTAAACCATACTTCACTCATATTATATCTTATATTTAGTATTATATACTATTTTTTTTTATCTGAATAAAGGTTACTTTTTGAACAACCTTCTGTTTAAGAGTAGATTATTTTCAGAGTCTAATATTGAAAAAATAGTATTCTTAGTCTTAATTAGTCCTCTCTGAAAATGAAAATTGAGTTCAAATAACACGCAAATCCAAATGGAATACAATTCAATTCATTTTGGATCTTTAAATATTTTAAAATAGTAAATATTATAGGTATAATAGAATTTCGTTCAGTAACAATTATTTAGTCTATCTGATACATTCAGAATCCCATATTATTTCGATTCTGCTTTTTTCAATTAGTATAAAAAAAACCTAAAAAGAAATTGGATTTTTTTTATCTATATTAAAGTTACTTGACGATGCCAAAAATAACTTACTTTCTTCGTGTTATTTTCTTCTTTTTAATTTCAAAATAATTTTTGATTTGAGTTTATTTTTTCAAGTCTTTTTTAACTATTTAAATTAAATTTGAAATAAAATCATTTTAAATATATGTATTTGGATGTATTTGGAGTGAAATTGAATTCTTGCTGAAACTTCTTTATAAACTATATTTCATATAGAAAGAAAAATAAAGTATAAAATACATAGATTACTTAAGTACTAACCGAACCAATGATTATTCATAATTCTATAAATGGAATTAATTACATACAGCTTTCAAACTAAAAGAATGTTATGGTAAAACTTCGTTTAAAACGATGTGGTAGAAAGCAACGTGCGACTTGAAGGACACGATCCGCTGTGGATTCTTACATCCACCATTTCATTTCCTATATATATGAATTAAAGTGCTCTTGACTCGACATCATTTGTTCTGTTCCACTAGAACCGGGGGTTGTGATGTAAACCATATCATCCATGATGGAGCTCGAGCAGAACGTATTGATTCGTTTCTCGGAGGGAAGAATCTAAGGTTAGTATCAATTAATAAATTGGGACAACTTGAAGTAAATTTTCGATGGAGAAATCGAAAGTGTCCAATTCAAGCAAGTTTCAAATTCAAAAGTAAATTTTTTGGTGAATAGGTAAAACTCTTTCAATAAAATCAAAAGTGTATTAAACAGGAATCAACCATTCGTATGATTCTTTGATAGAAAGAAATCCCTCAAAATGGTATGTTGCCGCTATTTTGAAATGATTCAAGATCACCGAAGTAATGTCTAAACCCAACGATTCAAGGCAAAGATAAAGGATCCCAGAACAAGGAAATACCGTTTTAATTGTCTCAACAACTAGAACTCAATTTAAATGAAGAATTAAAATAGATTTGAACGGAGACAGACAAAAGGAGGATTAGAGACCGTTCAATAAATAAACTGTTTAAAGAATTTCCTTTGCGAGTTATACAACTTGAGTTATGAGAGTTCAAATTACAAATACGAATAATTTTTTTGTTGGGGAAAGAATAATAACCAAGTATTTAACTATAAAGAAAGACAGTTCTTGGTCTAATTGATTTAATTTTTTTATGAATATATTTGACATTAGAATTCTCTACATAAACATAACTTGAATTTTCTTGAGCCGTACGAGGAGAAAACTTCGTATACGTTTCTCGGGGGGGGGGGTATTTTTTATCTACATCTATCCAAATGACCCATTTATCGAATCGTTGCAATTGATGTTCGATCACGAAGAGAAGGAAGAGCTCTTCCGAAAGTGGGGTTTTATGATCCGATAAAGAATCAAACTTATTAAAATGTTCCTGTTATTCTATCTTTCCTTGAAAAAGGCGCTCAGCCTACAGGAACTGTTCATGATATTTCAAAAAAGGCAGGGGTTTTTATGGAACTTCGCCTTAATCACCAACCAAAATTCAATTAATCAAATAAATATAAAGACCGGATTATAATCTTTTCTATGCTATTTTAATTTTTTTTTTCTTGTTCAATTTATATCCTATTTAATTTAGGATGTTTACTATAATTTTTATAGTAAAGAGATATAGAAAAATATAGAAAAAAAATGAATAAAAATGTCGTCTTTTATAAATTTATAAAAATAAAAATCTATTTTTTTGGTTTTATTGATGGAATAGATAGAAAAAATATCAAGAGAATAAACAATTTTGTCTTCCATTTTTGATATTATTGTGATATCAATGGTTGTTTTTCATAGAAATTCTATGAACAAATAAAAAGTAAAACATTCACTTTTTTTACTTTGACTTATATCTTTTACGTATTTTTTTCTATTGATTGATATTAAGTGAGTAAATAAACCTAGGTTTTTCGACTTCTTCTTTCATTTATTTGTTCGTCTACACCCTTTTCTTTTGTCTCTATGTCGATTATCTATCTAGTGCCAATCCAAGACCAAGATAAATCTTTTTTTTGTTTTCCATTTATCCATTGAATTTTTTACTCAATATTTAAATTCATCATTCATATTGACAACAGTCTATCAAATAAATATAATCCGATCATGGAGAATGGATAAATGAATCTATTTATCTCCATCCCATAGACTTTATTTCATTCAAAAAATAAAAAATAAAAGGTTGATTGAATTTGCTGTAATATGTAATACAAGAAGTTTTTTTGGTTTTGATTAAAATGATTAAAATAGAATAATGAATCACATAAGAGACAAGAGTAGGTCTACAAATATCTTTATTTTCATTAGATCTGTTCATTTTTATTATGTGCATAATTGATTATAAAATTTTCTATTTTTGTTAGGATTCCGATTGTATCTATACATTCGAATTATTTTAGTTCGGGTTGCTAACTCGATGGTAGAGTACTCGGCTTTTAAGTGTGGCTAGCATTTTTTACACATTTGTATGAAGCAACGGATTCATCTATACTATCAATAGAGTTTGTAAGACCCCGACTTATCCTGAAATGAATGAATGGAAAAAGCAGCATGTCGTATCAATAGAGAATTCTGAGAATCAATCATTCTTACCATAATAGTCCACAAACTTTCTTTAATTTGTTTGAATTCTTTCCAGAGAACAAATAAAAAAAAGAAATGAAAACTAAAGTGAAAATGGAGTCGAGTAAATAAATGGATAGAACCCTACTAGAGGTTCCAATTATAAGGAAACAAAAAGTAACGAGCTCCTGTTCTTAAATTTTTGAACGATTACCCGATCTAATTAGACGTTAAAAATATATTAGTGATTGATGCGGGAAAGGCCTTTCCCATTAGTGGATTACCTATTTTTTATGAGTCCTAACTATTAGCTATCTCCACTCCATTACCATTATGTGGTGGAGATAAATGTGTAGAAGAAGGCAGTATATTGATAAAGAGATTTTATTTTTTTTTTCAAAATCAAAAGAGCGATTGGATTGTAAAAATAAAGGATTTCTAACCATCTTGTTATCCTAAAATGAACCTAAATCGATTAGGTGCAAAAAGAGAGGATAGAGAGTCCCTTGATGACTCTTACCTTTTTTTCCGAGGTATATATTTTTCTTATTATAATACCTTGTTTGGACTGTATCGTACTATGTATCATTTGATAACCCAATAAATCCCCTACTCTATTTTCAGTTCAAATTGAATTTTAAATGGCAGAATTTCAAGGATATTTAGAACTAGATAGATCTTGGCAACATGACCTACTATACCCACTTATCTTTCGGGAGTATATTTATACATTTGTTCATGATTATGGTTTAAATAGAAATAAATCAAATTTGTTGGAAAATGTAGGTTATGACAATAAATCTAGTTTACTAATTGTAAAACGTTTAATTTCTCGAATGTATCAACAGAATCATTTGATTATTTCCGCTAATGATTCAAACCAAAATCCAGTTTTTGGGTACAACAAATTTTTTTTTCTCAAATGATATCAGAGGGATTTGCAGTCGTTGTGGAAATTCCATTTTCCCTACGATTAGTATCTTCTTTAAAAGGGACAGAATTAGTAAAATATTATAATTTACAATCAATTCATTCAACATTTCCTTTTTTCGAGGACAAATTCCCCCATTTAAATTATGTATCAGATGTACTAATACCCTACCCCATTCATCTAGAAATCTTAGTTCAAACCCTTCGTTACTAGGTAAAAGATGTCTCTTCTTTGCATTTATTACGGCTTTTTCTTCATGAGTATTATAGTTGGTGTTGACCGAGATTTTCGGCAACTGTTAAAATATGATTATACTAAAGAGCTGTAAGAAAGTGAGATGAGGATTTTTTACGTGGTTGGGGCGTTAATGAGCCTTAGCCCACGAGTCTTTGTTATTAATGGATGTATTTAATACATATTCCACACTTGAGAGAATGTTTTTCTCATAAATACAGAGAATGTTCTTGGTGAGTATTTTCTCTTCTTGCTCTTATGCAACCCAAGATTCTCGACCCCATTAAATGAGTTTTGAGGGGGTATTTATAGTGTTTTGGTGGGGTGATCCCTAGGATTGGTCTTACACATGTATCTGCAAATATCCATAAAGTTGGGCATTTCCCATGAATATACCATGGGTGATGCATGGTCAAATCCCTAGGTGCTGTAGGGTTTTTATGAGGAATGTCCTTTTTGCCTTGTGATTGACGTGACTCTTCGCAGGGTAGCCGTCGCTAGACTTAAATGATCATTACTGTAGCGCTGCTGTTTGGGGGTTGTGCCGTCAGACTTTATTGCGTGTTACAGTCCCAACACGCTTCCTCCCATGCGGCATTAAATGCGACTTGATTGCTCAGGAGAGGCCTGACACATCCCGGAGAGGCTTCATGCTATGCGAGCTTCCGGGAGCACCTTACACTCCGGGTGCCTCCTCCGGGACCTATGCCCAGGGTGCTTCCTTATGGCATACAAAGACTTACCAAATATTTACAAGTTATCTGACCCACGTGTCCCTTTTCGACTGGTCCACGTATATTGGGCGAATTCAGGGGCAACATTTACCCCCCAAGCCTTGTTTACTTGGAAAAAATAAACCAAGGCTTGCTTAAGTGCCTCCGGTTGACTCCTCGTTTCCCTGGCTCAAGCCCAGAGCGCGTGAGGGCACATTTAATGATGGTATTTAATGCAGCGATTCGCTTTTTGCAGAGGTCGATTCGTTTCACGCCCTTTAATTGATGCGGCGCATTAATGGTGTCAGACGGATACTCAAACGTTTCCACCGCCTTTATGGCAGCTTGATCTGATCCGTTGATTTTCAGGAATTCGAATCGTGCATCTCCCCCACCGTACGATTGGTAGGTGGTGACGCCTGTTCCTCATGCACTTTTGCCTATAAAAGCCACCATCTTTCCTTCAGTTTGGTTACTTTCCATTCCTTGCCATTTTTGCTCGAATTTCCTAGAGAGAAAATTCTCCAAAACAGCACGAACTGTCTTAGCACTTAGACATTTTTCCCAGTTTTCCAGTGTTTGCTTTCAACAGTTCTTCTTCAACTTTTACTTGACCACATTCAGGACCCCCAGTTCAACGATTTACTGTAAGTTTTTTGCATCCTTTGATAATGACATGCCTTTACTTGCTTTGTTTGTTTCTCTGGGTTCGTATTCTGAGATTTCTGGGTATGCGAGTGTTGAGGCTCTTCAAGTGTTCTGTTTTATGTCTACTGCTTTAGTTGTAGGATCGCCATTATCATGCCTCTGTTACAATGTGCATTTTTGTTGAAGAGAACCATGTGTTCTTCGTTCAACAGTTGCTTAGGGCATAGAATGGTTTTTTTTTTCTTTTTTTTTTAGAAACCACTTTCTGCGATTTCACTGCACCCGACACTTGTTCAGGGAATCTCTCTAGGGTTTCCCATGTGACACGTGTCCGGAGGGGGCCTCTTTCCAGCGGTTAGGGGACCCCCACTCCCTTTTTCTTGACTTAGGGTTTGGTATGGGACCTAACTGCTGGAATTTTCTTTTTCCCTTTTTGTCTTTCGCAGAACACAAAATGTCTGCCTCTGGTTCGAAATCTTCGAAGAAGAGTGGAAAGACATGGCCACGTTGGAGGAGGTTTCCCTGGGACCTGTTGCCCAGGAGGGGTACAAATCCCGTGCGACTGGGTGGGAAGCGGCTGAGCTTCGATCCACCTTGACTTGCCCTCACCAGCTGGAGAATATTATAGAAGTCGCTGGGATCAAACCCTCCACTTCAGGGACCTATCACCGGCCTCCTCGCGACTCGGAGACGCGTAATCATAACTATGACGGCTTCGGGGCCTGGAGCCAGACTCATTTAATGGCCGGTGCCATGCTCCCGCTTCAAGATTATTTCGTTAATTTCCTTGTATTTGTCGGCCTTGCGCCATACCAACTCATTCCTCAAGCTTACCGCCTGCTCTCAGCCCGGCGGAAATTTTGTATTTTTACGAACTTGTATCCGTCCCCAAGAAAGGGGACAAACTTAAGGACGGTTTTTATGGGTTCCGGATCCATCCTGCTAACGAGGGGGTGGTTCCGTATAATAGGCAGACTCACGTTAAGGAGTATCGCCATCGCTTTTTCTTCTCCTCCAGGTTCAGGGTTGTGGACCACCCGGAGCTCCTCACGGAGTGGGTGCGGATCCCACCTTACCAACGGACGCCTCCTACTCAGGCTTTCCTCCGAAGGGCCCAAGCCTTTGCTTCCTACGACCGCGCCGATCTCGACGTTGGGGGCTTAGTCACCACGGAGAATTGTAGGAAGGCCAAACTTATCCTTCCTCACCAATCCGTGGAGGACTCCAACCTCTCCCGGGTCATCTGCCCCAATGTAAGGGCGCCGATTGCGGAGAAGGCCTTCCGGGATGAACTCATTGCCACGGCAGAGAAAAAATACCAAGATTATCTCTACCGAAAGGCCCAGGAGAAAGCATACTCTCAGGCCCAGGCAGCCTCTGGGAGAGGACTTCGCGTGGGGAGTCCGGTGGTGCGACGGAGCCAAGCCATTGCAGGGAAGTTCGAGGCTAAATTTTTTGACAAGATTCTTCAAGAAGAGATTGGGGGTCGTCCTGCCCGGAGGCCCCTTCGCATTGAAGATTCTTCCGAGAAGCAAACTCCCCGGCCACAGCCTCCGGTCCCCGAACCAAACTCGGGGGCTCCTGGTGCTAGCACCTCCGGTGCCGGCGGTAAGTCTCCCTTGATAATTCGTCATGTTCCTTCCGTTGATGAATATACCAGTCGTAGGCCCGTAGGGTTCGACGAGCGTCTTCGTAGATTTAAGATGCTGTCGACCCGGTGGGGGGATCGTTTGAAGGAATTTTATTTTTCGAACTTAGGAGATTACCTAGGTCGGTCCCGGATGGGCTCCGGCCCTCCGGAACCTATTCCCTTAGGTCCATCAGCTTACATAACGTCCAGCTGGTTCCGGCCCTCGGACAGTTATCTTGGAGATGACGCCGCCAGCATTAAAGTTCAGGACTTTGCTAGGGCTGAATTAGGAAGTTCGGGTAGGAGTAGCTTATTTGTTCTGTCTTGTATAAGCGGTTCCTCACGGTCTTCTAACACTTGCTTATTTTGTGAATCAGGTATCTCCATGGATGCCATCCTGGACCAGCTTGCTGGAGTTCATACTCCCGTGGCTCCTCCGGCCTTTACCTCTTCTCCCCCGGCCCCTTCCTTGACGGTTTCTTCCAGCGCTCCCCCCGACACTATTGACTTAGTGGATGACGAGGAGGTGCTTCCGGGAGAAGGCCAAGGGAAGGGATGGGACTTCTCGGAGGAAGCCGCTGAGAGTGCGGGAGAGGCCCGAACCCTTCCGGAGGAAGCTGAGGAGGGCGAAGAGGAGCCTGAGGTGGCTCTGATTCGTAAGCGCAAGGGCAAGATGATTGCCCAGGATGAGCCCAAGAAGCCTCGGAGGGCCGACACTCCTGCTCCTGGTCTGGACGGCGGGGTCTCTCCCATGGAGGAAAATCCTGCTCCTCCCAACATCGTGCTTACCCCGATTCCGGGGGACGAGGTGAGGCAGGAGCTTCGAATAGCCAAGCATAACTATGCTATGGATGAGTACTCCCGGGGGTACGCCAAAGCGGAAGCTCTTAGGAGGATTCTGCGGGCGGAGGTCGAGGCGAGCATCAACCACCCGGATTACCAGGATCCGTGGGACCTTAATCTGGACCCCTTATCGGACTGGTTTCGTCGTTTCCTAGGGCCCACCTTGGCTCCTTTTGCCGCGGAGATGACTGGCGAGTTCGCTTCTCAGCTCACCCGTTGCGCGCCTAAGCGGTTTGCCACTTGCGCTTCCCTGAACTCCATCGTCCAGGTCCAGGACCTCAGCCATTCTCTCACGGTGGTAAGTACTTTGCAATTTTCGCTTTTCCTTTTATCGTTTGTATTTTATTTATTTCCTTTGAGGAACTTCTCCTTCTTATCCTTGCATTATGGTTCAGCTTGCTGCTGAGGCTGGCCGCCTCTCCAAGAACATCATAAACCATGGCTTCGTTCTGTCCGACTTTGGGGACATGAACGATGTCAGGAAGGTCCTTCAGGACCTCACAGCGGAGAGGCAGATTTACCAGGAGGCTGCCGAGCGCCAGGAGGCGGCTGCCAAGGCCAAGGAAGAGGAGGCAAAACGGAGGGAGGCCCAGGCCGAGGCAATGATCCGGGACGAGGCCCAGCGGAGGGACAGGATGGAGGCCCAACATTAGGAGGAACTAAGGGCTCAGACCGATGCTGCTAACAAGGCCAGGCGGGATCTCCGGGAGGCCAGGGAGGCTTTGGATGAAATGGTCGCCAAGGTGAGATCTTTAGAGGAAACTCACCAGTCGGACATTGAGTCCAAGGCCGCTCTAGCTGCGGAGTTGAAGGAGCTTAGGGATTTCAAAGAACAATCCACCAGGAAGGCCAAGAGGGCCGAGCTCCTCTCTCCCGTTTCCTGCGCCCGGTGCCCGAAGCGCTTCGATGATGGTGTCTACATGGCTTGGTCCACCAATGATCATAATATCAAGCTTACTTTTTATCCCAAACCCGAGGAAATGATTGCCAAGTTTCGGGAAAAGAAGAAGAAGCTTGATGCCGCGCTAGAGGCGCGTATTGGACCTCGCCTTCCTCCGCGGGCTGACTGAGCTACAGTACAACTGACCAAGATTCCACCCGTTTCTTTTATAACTCTTTTTTTTTTCATTTGTACATATTTGCTGCTGCCTTAGAACAATTTACATATAGGTAGCAGCTTTCATTTGAAGGGGAGACAATTATATTTTAAGGGCTGTCCCCGGGCCGTTTATATGTATATGACCTGCCCTTTGGGCTAGGATATTTTTTATGCGATCTTTTTTTGTCACACTTATGTTTTTTAACCTGTCCTTTGGATCAGGGTTTTTATACTTATGCTTTTTATTTTTGTGCATACTTTCTGACCTGCCCTTTGGGTCAGGATATTTTACTTAGTTTGTTTTTCTGTTTGTCCGTGCGGTATACCCTAGTACCCCCCTGAGTGGCATAGAAACTTTGTTTTTAAGGCACCCAGTTTTATTTAATATAGAGGAGGTATACATTTGGACGGTACAAACCCTTTTAACAAACTCTAAGTTTTATTTCGCTACTGGTAATATTTTCTGAGGTGATCGGCATTACAGGCTCTTGGGACGGTGGTTCCGTCCATTCTTTATAGTTCATACGTACCGGAGCCGATCTCGTCCTCGATCTCATATGGTCCTTCCCAATTTGGTCCAAGTACCCCAACTCCGGGCTCTTAGGTGGCTGGGAAAACCCTTCTTAGGACCATATCTCCAATAGCGAATTTTCTGTTTTTAACCTTAGAGTTAAAATACTTTGTCACCTTCTTTTGATAAGCAGCCATCCGTATTTGAGACTCATCCCGGAGTTCTTCGACTTGATCCACAGCTTCTTGGAGCAGTGCCTGATTAGTGGCAGGATCGTAAGTCGTCCTCCTATGGGATGGGAATAATGTTTCTACCGCGACCATTGCTTCACAACCGTATGCCATTGAGAAGGGCGAGTGGCCGGTTGTGGTTCTGGGGGTCGTCCGGTAGGCCCATAATACCCTTGGCAATTCTTCAGGCCAGTTATTTTTACAGGCCAGCAGCTTCTTTTTCAAGGTGACCTTTAGGATTTTATTGACCGCTTCCGCTTGGCCGTTCGTTTGAGGCCTGGCAACCGCGGAGAAGCTTTTCACTACTCCGTGTTGGTTGCAGAAGTCGGTAAATTCTTCGCAGTCAAATTGCTTTCCGTTGTCTGAGACTATTTTGTGAGGCAAGCCGTATCGACACACTATGTTTTTGATAACAAAGTCCAATGCCTTCTTAGCAGTTATTGTCTTCATAGGCTCAGCCTCTGTCCACTTGGTGAAGTAGTCTACTGCTACTATTGCATACTTTACCCCTCCTTTCCCCGTAGGTAGAGACCCGATGAGATCTATTCCCCAAACCGCGAAGGGCCAGGGGCTGGTCATCAAGGTGATCTCGTTTGGAGGAGCTCTCGGTATGTTCGCGTACCTTTGGCACGAGTCACACTTTTGGACATAGTCTATACAATCTTTTTTCATTGTTGGCCAGAAGTACCCTTGCCTCAATATTTTCTTTAAGAGGCTGGGTCCTCCCGTATGATCTCCACAGAACCCTTCATGGACCTCTAGCATGATTTGTCTAGCTTCAGGGTCCGATACACACCTTAAATAAGGCATGCTGAGTCCTCTCCGGTAGAGAATTTGGTCCATCATTACATAACGATGAGCCTGATACTGAATCTTTCGAGACAGTGCCCTCTCTTGGGGCAGCTCACCTGTGGTTATGTATTTTATGATGGGGACCATCAAGCTAGGTTCTTGCCCAACCGTTAGTGTGGTCTCTTTTATTTTGATGCTTGGTTCTGCCAAGCGTTCCACTGGTACTACCCCCAGCTCTTCGATTTCGCTGTCCGAGGCTAACTTAGCCAGACAGTCCGCGTGAGCGTTCTTCTCTCGGGGGATTCTTTCTATTCTATAGTCCGTGAACTCGTTGAGTAGTTCTCGGACTATTGTTACGTACGCGGCCATCCGCTCGCCGCGAGTTTGGTATTCTCCGGATACCTGGTTTACGACCAGTTCAGAGTCACTGTAGACTTCCACTCTTTTGGCTCCTACATCTCTTGCCAATTTCAGCCCTGCTATCAAGGCTTCGTATTCGGCTTCATTGTTTGAAGCTGTGAAGTTAAATCGGAGTGCTGCCTGGAGCCGCATTCCAGTTGGTGATATCATTGCCACTCTGGCTCCCGAACCGTTCTCATTAGAAGCTCCGTCTACAAACACCCTCCAAGTGGGGATTGGTGGTACCGGCGTATTAGCTGTTGCCTCGGCTTCATTGCATTCGGTAATGAAGTCTGCCAAGGCTTGGCCTTTTATGGAAATCCGGGGTACGTAGTGTAAGTCAAACTGACTTAGCTCCATTGCCCACTTGAGGGGTCTTCCGGATGCTTCAGGCTTCTGGAGAACTTGCCGGAGCGGATGATTGGTCAAGATTTTGATCGGATGGGCTTGGAAGTATGGCCTTAGCTTCTTTGATGCCACTAGGAGAAAGAATACTAATTTTTCAATGACCGGGTACCTTGTCTCGGCCCCTATCATGCGCTTACTGACATAGTACACTGGGTGCTGAATTTTTTCTTCCTCCCGGACTAGGGCAGCGCTAACCGCGTGCTCGGAGACGGCCAAGTAAAGGAACAGGTCTTCTCCAAGGACGGGTTTTGATAGGATAGGAGGTTTGGCCATGTGGTCTTTTAACCTCTTGAATGCCTCCTCGCATTCATCCGACCATTCGAACTTTTGGCACTTCTTCAGTATGTTGAAGAAGGGTATGCACTTGTCCGTGGAGCGTGAGATAAAGCGGCTCAGTGCAGCTACCTTTCCGGTCAAGCTCTGTACGTCTTTATGCTTCTTGGGGGATGGCATGTCCAGGAGAGCTTGGATTTTCTCCGGGTTTGCTTCGATCCCCCTTTGGCTGACTATGAAGCCTAGGAATTTTCCTGACTATGAAGCCTAGGAATTTTCCTGACTTGACCCCAAAGGTGCACTTTTTCGGGTTGAGCTTCATACCGTATCTCCGGACGACTTCGAAACATTCTTCTACGTCGCTTGCATGGCTGTTGCATGCTTTGGATTTGACGAGCATGTCGTCTACATATACCTCCATGTTTCGTCCCAGGAGGCTTTTAAACATCCGGTTAACCATTCTTTGATAGGTTGCTCCGACGTTTTTCAGTCCGAAAGGCATGACTAGGTAGCAGTATACCCCCTTATCGGTCCTGAAGCTAGTGCACTCCTGGTCTGCCGTATGCATTTTTATTTGGTTGTACACAGCATAGGCATCCATGAAAGACAGCAGTTTAAATCCGGACGTGGCGTCCACCATCTGGTCGATCCTGGGTAGCGGGAAGCAGACCTTTGGGCAGGCTTTGTTTAGATCTGTGAAATCTATACAAACTCGACAAGTTCCGTTCGGCTTGGGCACCAGGACCGGATTGGCCAGCCATTCCGGATAGTATACGTCGCGGATCATGCCACTGGACAAAAGTTTGTCCACCTCTTTCTCTAAGGCCTCGGCTTTCACCGAGTCGAGCGGGCGTCTCTTTTGCTGTACAGGGGGCATGTCCGGGTTGACGTTGAGTACATGGGTGATGACATGAGGGCTTATGCCGGTCATGTCTTCTTGGCGCCATGCAAAGATGTCGATGGCGCCCTTCAGTGTTTTTATTACTTTGTCTTTTTCCTCCGGATCCAGGCTCTTCCCTATCCGGAGTACTTTAGTGGAGTCGTTGTCGCACACTGGTATTTCTTCGACGTCCTCGATTGGTTCCACGACCCTTTCGGATCCTATGCGAGGATCCAACTCATCCTCTTCAGCCTTCTCTATTCCAGGGGATTCCCGGAGCATGAGTACAGGTAGGTGGGTGGCAACATTGTAACATTGCCTGGCCTCTCCCTGATTTCCCCTCACAGTTCCGACTCCGGCTTCCTGGGTAGGGAATTTTAGGCACAAGTGTCGGATTGAAGTAATTGCACCAAAGTCCACTAGAGCCGGCCGGCCAAGGATCGCGTTGTAGGCTGTTTGACAGTCTACCACCACGAAGGTGCAATATTTAAATGTGCTCTGGGGGGTATCCTGGCATAGGGTAACCGGGAGCCTTACTTTTCCCATCGGGATGAGCGTCGTCCCGTTAAACCCCGTGAGCTGTGACCCACTAGGCGAGAGGTCCCGGTCGGTCAATCCTATCGCTGTGAAGGCTTCTTTGAAGAGCAGGTTCACGGAACTCCCATTGTCAATCAAGACCCTAGCCACCACTTTATTCGCGATGGGGGTCTCTATGACCAGCGGGTCGTGGTGAGGAAAACGCACCGTCTTGGCGTCTTCTTCCGTGAACGTTATGGGTTGGTCCATCAGCCGAGGCCTTTGAGCTGGGAGTTGTGTAACCTCCCACACCTCATTGTGTTTCGCGGCCTCGGCATATCGTTTTCGCTCCTTGCGAGTGTTTCCTCCGATATGGGGACCTCCGGAGATCATGGCTACCCGCCCATTAGGCCGGGGCGGTAGCCCGGGAATATGCTGGGTGTCACCTGCGGGAGTAGCTGGAGGCAATACTCCTGCTGTACCCCCTGGTGTTCCCGGAAGCATACCCCCGGCCACCTGCCCTGGATTAAGGTGGGGCAACCTATTTTTGATCCACTCATAGAGGTGGCCCAAGCAGATTATATTTTCAATCTCGTCTTTGAGATTCTTACATTCATTGGTGCTATGGCCAATGTCGTTGTGGTACTCGCATCTTTTACTCGGATCTCTCCGGGAGCTATCGTTGTACAACGGCTGGGGTCTCCGGTAGTGCGTATTTTGCCTAGTGGCAAAGTACACACGTTCCTGGGAGTCCGTGAGCTCTGTGTACTGAGTGTATTGGGGTGTGTACCCCTTCTTCTGGCGCTTCTCTCCCGTTCGGGTGCTGCCCTTGGAGGGCCTTTTGCTCCTCGACCCCTGGGTAGGGCCTGTTAAGCTAGCAGTCGGGGCAGCCTGTGAAGGAGCTCGTCCATTCACCACGGACGGGTTGCCGTAATGGGAAGATGCCGGTGCCAAAGCTTGGCCCTGGCTGTATCCGGGAGTAGCAGAGAACTGTATGCCACTTACTTGTGGAGTCGCGGTCGGGGCAGTACCCGAGGGCGACACTCCTGGCATGCATCCTGCTATCCCGGTGGGATAATAGCCTCCGTAAGCCACGATCTGGGCTTCTTCGAGGTTAATATATTTTTGGACCCTCTTCTGGAAGTCCTGGAGGCTAGCAGCGCCTTCTTGCTGCAACTCATTCCAGAAGGGAGTCCCAGTGCGGATTCCTGCTTGGAGAAGCGCAAGCTGTTGTCCGTCATCGACCTTCTTGGTCTTCGAGGCTTCCTCTCGGAACCTCTTGATGTAATTCTTCAAGGTCTCGGTGGGCAGTTGCTTGATGTTGGTCAAGGCACTAACATCCAAGTTAACCTTCCTGGCGGCGACAAACTGTCTCTGGAAGTTGGTTTGGAGTTTGTTCCAACAACCCACGGATCCTGGTTCCAGCTTTTTGAACCATTCCTCCGCTGATCCGCTCAGAGTGAGGGGGAAGCACAAGCATTTGGCGTCATTGCTGACCCGCATGACTGTCATGACACGGTTGAACCGTGACAAGTGATCACTGGGATCGGAGTTCCCAGTATATGCCGCCATTTCGGGCATCTTGAAGTTTTTAGGGAGCTCCGCCTCCAGGATATGCTTGGCACATGGCTCCCGATCCTCGCTGTCCGAGTCGGAGTCGTCTCCCTTCTGCCTCCGGGAGACTCGAGCAATATCTTTTCGAAGTATGGCAAGTTCCGCCATAATCCCTTCGTTTACAGTACCCGAGGAGACAACGGGCCTGTATCTTTTTTGGTCAAGGTGATCCCGGAGGTCACCTTGATTCCCATTGATTTGATTTCTCAGATCAATGGGAGGACATCTCTGTCCTCTTCTTCCTCTACCCCCTGGTTTCTGGTGCACAGAAACGCTTTTCCGGTCCCCTCGATCCTGAGGGCCAAGACTCCCTCTCTGGGGCTTGCCCCTCTGCAGACCTTTCCCTTTAGGGAAATCTGAGCGGACCCTTCGCGGATCCTGCACCTTTTTCTTTCGCCCAGGGGTAGAAGTAGGGTTTTTTGTTTGATTTTCCTCAGTAGGGTGCCTTATAGGGCTAGGTTCCCTAGGTCCTTGCTGCTGGGAATTAGGCGAAGACGTCGCTGGCTCCCCGTCGAGCCCAGCGGCCATTGCCTTGGGATGCACATGAATACCAGCTGCTGTTGGAAATTATTTTACCAGGATCTTAGATCTACTCACAAGTATGTTTATTAACATCCTAAATATGAACTTTCTAAAACGATAAAATAAACACATATAAAGTTTAAGAAACCTTACATTGGGTGCAGCGGAATAATATGACTCCTTCCGTTCAGATATCTAGCCCTTGATTCCTTTCTGTAGCAGAGCATTATCAATATCTGAACCTGGATCTCTTTCTCTGAATCTTTGATGCTGAAACTCCTTTGCTGATGATCTTTCTTCACGATCTTCCTCACTATGATTGAGGTATCACTTGCTGTGTGTGGGCACTACTCATACACTAAGAAATTTCGAAATTTCAAGAGGGAAGAGAAAGAAGAAGTGGCAGCTAAAGATAGGGAGAGAGAAAGGCTCAGGTTTTTCTCTGAAGGAAAAATAGAAAATTTTAGTGTAATTTTCCTGAAGCCTTCACTATCTATTTATAGCATTCCACTAGGGTTAGGTTTGAATTATTTGGCATTAAAATAATGAAAATATCAGTTTAAATTGCCTACAAAAGTGGCTGGCCCTAAACTTAGTGGATTGGGCCTTGCTTTTTGCAATTTTGCAATTTTAACACCTTTTGTATCTGATTTTCTCAAAAATGCCAATTTCCTAATTCAACCATTTAAATGCCAATTCTAACTATTTAATAACTATAAATAATTATTAAATAATATTGTCATTTATCATATTTATTAATTGAACCATACAAAGTATCATAATTAACAAATATGCCCCTATAAACTCTTTCTTTACAATTTCGCCCTTACTTAGTGAAAAATTCACAAATAGACATAGTCTAATTTGAGAATTATAATTGATTAATCAAAACCAATTACATGAGTCTTACAAGCAATATTATCTCAACTAGTGGGGGGACCATGGGTCTATATAACCGAGCTTCCAATAAGTAGATCAAGAATTTAACACTAAAATTCACTAACTTATTAATTCTTCGTTGAATCCACGCATAGAACTTAGAATTGCACTCTCGGCATATAGAATGCTCTATATGTTCCACCATATAGACACATCATTAGTTATCCATTGTTATAATCCTAATTTGATCAATGATCCTCTATATGAATGATCTACACTGTAAAGGGATTAAATTACCGTTACACCCTACAATGTATTTATTCCTTAAAACACTTGACCCCGTATAAATGATATTTCAGCTTATGTGAAATGAGTACTCCACCATTTATGTTCGTTTGGTCAAGCTCGAAGGAGATCATCCTTTGCTTACTATTCGCCGTATAGAAGCTATAGATTCCATGTTTATGATAGCGCTCCCACTCAATTGCACTACCGTGTTCCCAAAATGTACGTATCACCCTGACCTAAAAGTAGGCTTAACTAACAAATCAAAGAACACGAATAGCCTTTCAAGATTGAGCCTAATCATATCAGGATTAAGATCATTTGATCTAGGATCAACTAGGCGATATTGACTTGAATAGATTTTACGGTAAGTTTAATTAAATCTAAGTCAAAGTTCAATATCGGTCCCTTCCGATGCATACTCCATGCATCCAACCTGAGCTTTACTTTAACCAATGTTCTGGAAAGAACATAGTATTTCTCCAAATACAAGTAAACTCTTGTTGTAGATTATCATATCAGTAAAACCCTATGTCTGATAAATCTAGGAAACTTTATTCACATAGTCATGTTTACTTTCCAATGTGTTGACGACACAATAAACAGGATCAAGTATGTGAAAAGGGTTTCAGATGAATTTATACATTATGTACATATAATCATGAAATAAATCATGTGAACCATGCAACATTAAATGTTATTTCTGATCTATATTAATAAACAAATCTGATTATATTGAAATGAGTTTTATTTAGGGCATAAAACCCAACAAACTCCCACTTGCACTAATATAAAACAAAAAGTGCGTTTCAAATAATCTCAACACATTGATATACAAATCAAGTGTAGTAGTAGTAAACTCCTCGTAATAGGATCTGAAAGGTTGAATTAACCACAACCTTTTCTCCACCATTACTCTTCCTTTAATCACAAAATCATTGATAATGTGAAATTCCTCTCTATATGTCTACTCTCTTGGGATACTGGATTCTATACCTTTGGCAACTACTTTTGGTTAATCAGGAAATTAACACTAGTAGTTTAAGGCAATTTGGAATGGTGCCAAAGATGTATAGAACTTTCCTTAGACTGAATAAGTAACTTTCCTGCAGCTTTAACATTCAGTCTCTCTCTGGTAGACTTAGAGAATTCAGATAGGTTTTTACACTTCTCCAAAATCACTATTCCACCCCCAGAGTAACCACCATCTTATCAGAAAGATTTATTAGCACATAGGCAAATTTCGAAATCTGATATGGTGTAGTCTAAGAGTTTTAATCACACCCTTATAGACTAACATATAGTTCCTCTTCTTAATCTTAAAATTTACTTGATTGTCTTCCAATGTTCTTCTCCTGGATTAATCTTATACCTACTCATTACTCCCACTCAACAGCAGGTGTCTGGTCTAAGGCATACAAAAGCATATCTAAGACCTCTCACTGTTGATATAAGAAATTCTTTCATGGCTTTATCTTTTCTGGAATAGTTGAGACTTTTCCTTAGATAAATAAAATCTATGCCTAAGAAGTTGTGAAGCTTCTATAGATTGCCATTAGAAAGAAAATGCTTCAGCATTTTACTAAAGTAAGTTGCTTGCATTAGAGTAAGTAATTACCAGGTATACCACAAGCCATAGGTTTAGATAATCTCAAACCTATAATACTAGGAACAGGAAGTTTTGTTAAGTCCATAGAATAGACTTATTAACGAAAATTTCCTTTTATGTCCTTGTAATAGAAAACTTTAGGTTATTCCATGTGAATGGATTAAACCATAGTTCTATTGGCTTTCTTCTTAGTTTCTTATCTTGACAATCCATTACTTGTTTAAACTCACAATGGATTTTAATCACTTGTGTCTCCCAAGTCATAAGAAGGTGAGTTCCTAGAAACTCTCCCACTACGACAAGGTACTGTGAATTATGTCGAAGAAAACTAAATGGTATTGATCTCTTCGGTTGTGACAAGACAACAGAGGCAGTGGGATCATCATATGTTATATAAGATGATAGAACACTTTTGGAATCAAGAATTAAATATCTCCTTTATTTGCTACTTGTTTTTCAGACTTAGTCATTTTCTTAGAAAAGTAGTATTTGTTTGAACAAACACTTTCTTATCTATTGACAATGGATGGTCCACCCCTAATCACTTAGAATAGCTAACAAACCATGGTTAACAGTTCTAGCTTTTCTTAAGATTTTGATTAGGTCATCCATGAATCTAGTAATGATTTACATTAAGTATACAACCATTACATCATTCTGAAATTGTATTACCATAGAAGGATTTAGGCAACGACTAGTAACTAATCATCAACATGCAACTCGAAATTTCTGGGGAGGTAAGTTTGGATATAATTCAAAAATCAATTTAATGATCTTTGAACTGCATATCTACTAACTATTTCTCCACCCCTATCAGTTCGCAAGATCTTTAACCACTTACCTTAATGGTTTTAACCATTGCTAGAAATTAATGAAATTTTCAAACATTTCAAATTTCTTTGCTAAAAGGTATAATCTAGAGTTATCGTTTTAAGAGTACAACGAAAAACTCATATCCACCCCTGAATGTACATCCATCTGCGAATGAGATGAACTACTTTCAGTGGATATAGGCATATTAACTCTTTGTAGAGATTGATCTTGTCAAATCCACTATGAACAAGATACAAATGCCATAGATTAACAGAAAGTGGTAGTGTTTATGATGACATAGGTTTAGTTACATCAAAGAGTTCTTAGAATACTGCAAGTGGATCCTGGTCACAGAATACCTAACTCATATTCCATACAGTTTTAATCCATTAATAGAAGATGGATATTAAACACTTGAGAAAGTGTAACTGTATTGTATCTGGAATTAGAAATATAAGAAAATTTCTGTTTGGATTCTAAAATTAAAGTCAAAGACTTAAATTCAACCAAATATAATGAGTAATTCTTTCTTGGACCACCACTACTAATACAAACTCTAAGTCAGATTTGCCCATACAAGTAGGAGATTTCTAGGATTGAGGATTTATATCAATTGGGAATAGAATTTCGGGATTATAATCATATACATCATTTAATTTCTTAAGAGAAAATACAATGACATGAAATGATTTATAAACCATTCATCCAATGATATGTTTTGAAGCTAATTCGAAATGAATAAGCTAAGAGGAATTAGGATAATTTTGTTTATAAATAAGAATCCAACGATGCTTCGATTAGAGAAAGACAAAGTAATCTTATTTATGTAATCTTCTTGTTTCATATTGTAAAAATACTAGTCTAAGGTGTCATCAATTGATGAACAGTTAGATGTCGCACATACAATACTTATCTTTCGAGATCTTACACTATTATGTATGTCTAATGGTGAAAATCCATTAGGGATTTATCTCATTAGAAAAACAAACATGTTAGACCAACAATGAAGATTCGAAATCAAACTACAACTTAATAACAGAAAATAACATGGTTCAATATAAATTCATACACAATTCAGAAATTATAAGCATATAGCAAGTAGGAATGACTAGTGAAAATACTAAAACATACAATCCTAAATAATTTCCAAGGTTTTCAATAAACTGATACAAAGGTCCCGTAGGCGAGAGTCAAAGCATCATTTATTGAATAGAGTTGTCAGCTCATCTAAAATAGAAACCATTCTAGCAACCTTTTATTCGATCAAAATAAGAATCCAACGTTGTCCCGGTAGGCGAGAGTCAAGGTTATTCTCATTTTATGAGCTTCCACCATTGTTTCATGTTTCATAAGTTTATCTCTAAGTAGTCACCGTAGGGGAGAGTCTAATAGAGACGAAAACTTACAAAACACTTATCAAATGAAATCTTACGGTGTTAAATGCGTTCAACGAATAACCATCCATAGGGGGACGAAGTCTAGCGTCTCGAGGTTATATTGAAAACATTTAACTTTTGTAAGACCAACAATGGAGATCGAATATCTTAATAATAATCAAGCTCATTATTTAAAGTGAGTTGTATTTTCTTTGATTCTCTTTATTTAATCTATTTATTTTAAATATATATTTATTTAAAATTTCCAATTTAGAATGAAAAATTCTAAATATAAATTTTAATTTAATATTTATAAATTTTACATAGATGGATATGAAAATAATATGAATTATTTCCATCTTAGTAATAATTTCCAATAAATATTTAGAAAAATATTCAATTTAAGTTGTTACAAAATTAATTTAAATTAATTTACAACTCAAATTTAATTTTCTATAAATATATATTGCATTTCGAAAAATTAAAGTATTTAAGAATACAATTTTCGAAAAATGCATATTAAAATAAAAAATAAATCCTGGAAAAATTATTCTAATTTAATGTTGGCCCAAAATTAATTAATAAAATTAATTTACAACAAAAAATATAATTTTCCTATTTAATTAAATATATAAGAAAAATTTCAAATATTTAAGTATGATGATGAAAATCAACTTAAATATTAATTTTCTATTTAATTAAATACACTAGAAAAATACTTCAAGCAAAAATATCATCTATCTAGATTTTCCTTCGACTAATTAATTCAATTTCTAATAATATACTTTAATTCAATTTATTTTAAATTAATCAATAAATGAAAAAATCATTGACTTAAGTTGATCCAAGAATTAATTAAAATAAATAATTAATTTACAACTTAATCTATTTTTCAAGATAAAATTCGAAATTCTAGCATTTAAGAAATGCAATTTCGAAAATTGATTAACAAAATAAAGAAAAAAAATATATTTTGAAAATTATTTAAATTTAGTTGAAAAAATAAATTTCAACTAAAAATAATTTTCTATTTAATTAAATGTCATGAAAAAGAAATATTTAAGTATCATGATGAAAATCAACTTAGATATTTAATTTTCAAATTAATTAAATGTATTAAATTCAAAAAATAAATAATTAAGTGTAGAGAAGGCTTAATTATTAATCTCTAGTTTAATACTAGGAAAAATATACTTAAAATAAATTGTACCAAAATTAATTATATAAATAATTAATTTCACAATTTATAATATTTTCCTATTTAATATTAGAAATAATAAGTAGTCTAGAAATAACTATCTAGAAAATATCTTATTTGACTAAGTATCTTTTCCACAAAATTTGAAAAAATATCTAATTTAAGTTGTACTAGAAAAATCTAGAACTTAAATATTTTCAAATTTAAATTTAATTAAATATCAAAAATTAAGTTGTAACCACTTAATTTGAAAATATTCCATTTTAAGTTAATATTTGAAAAGATATTAACTTAAAAAAATATCTAAAGAATCTTAATAACCAATGCCTAAAATTCCTCAACTTAATTTTGAAATTTTGAATTCAAAAGATATTCAGATTTAAGTTGGTTAGTTGAAGATAACTAAATATCAACTTAAATAGGAATATTTAATGAAAAATTTAAATTAAGTTCCGTAAAGAATCTAGATGGTTATAATTCTATATTTAATTAAATACAAGAAAATACATATAGTTTAGCTTAGAATATAAAATTCCTTAAACTATATTTTTCTTAAATTAATTTCAAAATAAATGAAATTAATTATGTTGCTAATCAATTTTATTAGGTTAAACTAGTTTAATTAACCTAGTACAGTCATTCAAATCAGGCAAATGGGCCTTCACAATTGGGGTGGTTTGTGTGAGGGGGTGCTGGGTTCAGTATGTCGTACCCACTTCTATGGCTCCCAACTCTCACACAAGGCCCAAAAGAGAGGAATTTAACCTTAATAAGAACAACTGTTATTAATTGAATAAGCCCATAACTAAATGGGCCTAAATAAAATCTATCAATGACTATGACATTTTATTTAGCAACATTAACCTATATGCATCTATAATAAAATTAAACACATAGGCTCACACAGGCACACTTTGGATGGGTCCTATCATGTTGCTAGGTCATACACAGATGAAAGAAGATTGTAAATTATACCTGTTACAAATTATTATCTTGACCAAGGGAGCCATCAGATCATTAGATCTGGCAAAAGGTAACCATGGCTATTTGCAATCAAGTAATAATAGGTTTTGAAAACTTACACATAAGTTAAAACACATACTCCTGCAACAGGGTTAGCTGGATAGTTGGAAGTAGGATTTATTTAATTTTTTTTTTTTATAATAAATTTCGAATAAATAAATAATTAAATAAAAATTTAATATTCGAAAAAAAAATAATTTCGGAATTAAAAAAAATAAATTTCGAAAATTTAAAAAAATTTAAAAAAAAATTAAACCTACTTTTTATCTTATATCTATTTAAAATTACATGATTATAAATATCTTATTTTAAATAAGGTCAAAATATCATTTAAAATATTTATAAAATCTGACCTTAAATTTAAAAAAATATAATCAAATTTAAAAATAAGATAGGTTTTTAAGCAAAAAGATAAATACTAATTCTATTCGAATTCAAATTACACTAATATCTTGAATTAATTTAAAAAAAATAAAATTAATTCAAAATGATAATTAGAATTGAATTAGGAATAGTATTAGTATATATATAAAACCATACAAAAATTTGGAAGTTAATTCCATGAAAAAGTATGAAAAATTGAAGAAAAAGGGAAAAAACCGAAACTGTACGGACAGTTCTGCGATCGCAGAAAATATCAAGACAAAATTTCTCGATTTTGTCAAATCTTCAAAAAATCATAACTAATTCAAATAAAATCCAAATTGAGTTCTGTAAAAGGCTAACTTGCTTAATTTTTTCCATACTATCCAATAAAAATAATTCCAGAAAAGAAATCACAATTATTTTTCACGAAAATTTCACAAACATCAATCAATCATCAAATAACACTCAATACAACATGATACCATCCAAAGAACATACAAACAATCGTTTTAAAGTCCAAATTTCTTGCAAGTAAATCAATTACCATGGCTCTGAGGCCAGTTGTTGGAAATTATTTTACCAGGATCTTAGATCTACTCACAAGTATGTTTATTAACATCCTAAATATGAACTTTCTAAAACGATAAAATAAACACATATAAAGTTTAAGAAACCTTACATTGGGTGCATCGGAATAATATGACTCCTTCCGTTCAGATATCTAGCCCTTGATTCCTTTCTGTAGCAGAGCATTATCAATATCTGAACCTGGATCTCTTTCTCTGAATCTTTGATGCTGAAACTCCTTTGCTGATGATCTTTCTTCACGATCTTCCTCACTATGATTGAGGTATCACTTGCTGTGTGTGGGCACTACTCATACACTAAGAAATTTCGAAATTTCAAGAGGGAAGAGAAAGAAGAAGTGGCAGCTAAAGATAGGGAGAGAGAAAGGCTCAGGTTTTTCTCTGAAGGAAAAATAGAAAATTTTAGTGTAATTTTCCTGAAGCCTTCACTATCTATTTATAGCATTCCACTAGGGTTAGGTTTGAATTATTTGGCATTAAAATAATGAAAATATCAGTTTAAATTGCCTACAAAAGTGGCTGGCCCTAAACTTAGTGGATTGGGCCTTGCTTTTTGCAATTTTGCAATTTTAACACCTTTTGTATCTGATTTTCTCAAAAATGCCAATTTCCTAATTCAACCATTTAAATGCCAATTCTAACTATTTAATAACTATAAATAATTATTAAATAATATTGTCATTTATCATATTTATTAATTGAACCATACAAAGTATCATAATTAACAAATATGCCCCTATAAACTCTTTCTTTACAATTTCGCCCTTACTTAGTGAAAAATTCACAAATAGACATAGTCTAATTTGAGAATTATAATTGATTAATCAAAACCAATTACATGAGTCTTACAAGCAATATTATCTCAACTAGTGGGGGGACCATGGGTCTATATAACCGAGCTTCCAATAAGTAGATCAAGAATTTAACACTAAAATTCACTAACTTATTAATTCTTCGTTGAATCCACGCATAGAACTTAGAATTGCACTCTCAGTATATAGAATGCTCTATATGTTCCACCATATAGACACATCATTAGTTATCCATTGTTATAATCCTAATTTGATCAATGATCCTCTATATGAATGATCTACACTGTAAAGGGATTAAATTACCGTTACACCCTACAATGTATTTATTCCTTAAAACACTTGACCCCGTATAAATGATATTTCAGCTTATGTGAAATGAGTACTCCACCATTTATGTTCGTTTGGTCAAGCTCGAAGGAGATCATCCTTTGCTTACTATTCGCCAGATAGAAGCTATAGATTCCATGTTTATGATAGCGCTCCCACTCAATTGCACTACCGTGTTCCCAAAATGTACGTATCACCCTGACCTAAAAGTAGGCTTAACTAACAAATCAAAGAACACGAATAGCCTTTCAAGATTGAGCCTAATCATATCTGGATTAAGATCATTTGATCTAGGATCAACTAGGCGATATTGACTTGAATAGATTTTACGGTAAGTTTAATTAAATCTAAGTCAAAGTTCAATATCGGTCCCTTCCGATGCATACTCCATGCATCCAACCTGAGCTTTACTTTAACCAATGTTCTGGAAAGAACATAGTATTTCTCCAAATACAAGTAAACTCTTGTTGTAGATTATCATATCAGTAAAACCCTATGTCTGATAAATCTAGGAAACTTTATTCACATAGTCATGTTTACTTTCCAATGTGTTGACGACACAATAAACAGGATCAAGTATGTGAAAAGGGTTTCAGATGAATTTATACATTATGTACATATAATCATGAAATAAATCATGTGAACCATGCAACATTAAATGTTATTTCTGATCTATATTAATAAACAAATCTGATTATATTGAAATGAGTTTTATTTAGGGCATAAAACCCAACAGCTGCCTCCATGGCTTTCTGCATGGCTAGCATCACTTCCTGCATATTTTTGGTTTTGCGCTTTCTGAGCTTCGATCTCGGCTTCATGATCGATAGCTTTTTGTCTGAGGAGCACCAGCTCTGAGTAACTTCCTCCGTCGTAGGCATACTCGTCGAGGTTTTCCTCGTAGTTCTCGTCGGGGACTATTTCTTCTTCTTCCTCGGACTCCTCTGCCGCTCTTGAGGCCACATCTTCCTCATTTGGATCTTGAGCATCTTCCAGAGGACGAGGATGACGTGTACTTCTTGTCTCCACCATTCTTGTGAAGTCAAATGTTTGTTATGTAGCAGCTTTCCTCAGCTCTCAACGAAAGCACCAAAATGTTGACCGAGATTTTCGGCAACTGTTAAAATATGATTATACTAAAGAGCTGTAAGAAAGTGAGATGAGGATTTTTTACGTGGTTGGGGCGTTAATGAGCCTTAGTCCACGAGTCTTTATTATTAATGGATGTATTTAATACAGATTCCACACTTGAGAGAATGTTTTTATCATAAATACAGAGAATGTTCTTGGTGAGTATTTTCTCTTCTTGCTCTTATGCAACCCAAGATTCTCGACCCCATTAAATGAGTTTTGAGGGGGTATTTATAGTGTTTTGGTGGGGTGATCCCTAGGATTGGTCTTACACATGTATCTGCAAATATCCATAAAGTTGGGCATTTCCAATGAATATACCATGGGTGATGCATGGTCAAATCCCTAGGTGCTGTAGGGTTTTTATGAGGAATTTCCTTTTTGCCTTGTGATTGACGTGACTCTTCGCAGGGTAGCCGTCGCTAGACTTAAATGATCATTACTGTAGCGCTGCTGTTTGGGGGTTGTGCCGTCAGACTTTATTGCGTGTTACAGTCCCAACACGCTTCCTCCCATGCGGCATTAAATGCGACTTGATTGCTCAGGAGAGGCCTGACACATCCTGGAGAGGCTTCATGCTATGCGAGCTTCCGGGAGCACCTTACACTCCGGGTGCCTCCTCCGGGACCTATGCCCAGGGTGCTTCCTTATGGCATACAAAGACTTATCAAATATTTACAAGTTATCTGACCCACGTGTCCCTTTTCGACTGGTCCACGTATATTGGGCGAATTCAGGGGCAACAGTTGGAATAGATTTTGTATTCGTATTCCAAAAAAATCTATTTCGTTTTTTTCAAAAAGTAATCCAAGATTCTTTTTGTTCCTGTATAATTCTTATGTTTGTGAATATGAATCCATCTTACTTTTTCTCCGTAACCAATCTTCTCATTTACGATTAACATCCTCTGAAGGCTTTTTTGAGCGAATATATTTCTATGGAAAAATGAAACAACCCGTAAAAGAAGTATTTGCTGATGATTTTCCGACTAACCTATGGTTCTTTCAGGATCTCGTGATACATTATGTTAGATATCAAGGAAAATCAATTCTAGCATCAAAGGATATGCCTCTTTTGATGAATAAATGGAAATTTTATCTTGTCCATTTATGGCAATGCCATTTTTATGTATGGTCTCAAGCAAGAAGTATTTCGATAAACCAATTATCCAAGCATGCCTTTGGCTTTTTTGGCTATCTTTCAAGTATGCAAATAAATCTTTCAGTAGTACGAAGTCGAATGCTAGAAAATTCATTTCTAATGGATAATGCTACGAAGAAGATCGATACATTAATTTCAATTAGTCCTCTGATTAGATCGTTGGCTAAAATGAAATTTCGTAACGTAGTAGGGCAGCCCCTTAGTAAGTCGACTTGCGCCGATTTATCAGATTTTGATATTATCAATCGATTTGCGCGTATATGCATAAATCTTTTTCATTATTACAGCGGAGCTTCCAAAAAAAAAGAGTTTGTATCGAGGAAAATATATACTTCGACTTTCCTGTGTTAAAACTTTGGCTCGTAAACATAAAAGTACTGTACGCACTTTTTTAAAAAGATTGGGTTCAGAATTATTGGACGAATTCTTTACGGAGGAAGAAGAGGTTCTTTCTTTGATTTTTCCAAGAACTTATTCCACTTTGTGGAGGTTATATAAAGGGCGAATTTGGTATTTGGATATTTTTTGCATCAACGATCTGGTCAATTATGAATGATTGGTTATTCGACCGGGGAAATTGAAATTATCCTTAAATGATGAAGGAAGAGATAGCAAAAATGCAATTTTTTGCTATTATGAAATGTTTATGCAGTAAGGGTTGATCAACTGAGTATTCAAAGTCCTATCTACGGAAGGATCTGAATTTTAGATGTATACAGAGGGAAAGTCGTGTGCAATGAAAAATGCAAGCACGGCTTGGGGAGAGATTGTTACTGATATCTATTATATAGTTTTTTATTATATATTTTTTTATTTTCTAAAAATAATCTACTCCATCCGACTAGTTCCGGGTTCGAGTCCCGGGCAACCCATTATACTTAATATTTTGAAATCCTATGTTTATAAATATGAACTTGTTAACTCATTTCATTTATTCAAACAAAAAAATGGATAAATAGAGATATATAAATAAGGTCTAGATATATTTTTGGATGTTGAGACTGGTTGACATGCGTATATAAGTCATGTTATACTATTGAATAACAAGCCCTCAATTCTCTATCTCTATTTATAGAGAATTCATGTGCTTGGCAGTCCCTGATGATTAATGATTAAATAAACCAAGATTTTACCATGACTGTAATTTTTGAGAGACGCGAAAGCGAAAGCCTATGGGGTCGTTTCTGTAACTGGATAACCAGCAACGAAAACCGTCTTTACATTGGATGGTTTGGTGTTTTGATGATCCCTACCTTATTGACTGCAACTTTTGTATTTACTATCGCTTTCATTGCTGGCCCTCCGGTAGATATTGATGGTATTCGTGAACCTGTTTCTGTATCTCTACTCTACAGAAACAATATTATTTCTAGTGCCATTATTCCTACTTCTGCAGCTATAGGTTTGCAGTTTTACCAAATATGGGAAGCGGCTTCTGTTGATGAATGGCTATACAATGGTGGTCCTTATGAGCTAATTGTTCTACACTTCTTACTTGGTGTAGCTTGTTATATGGGTCGTGAGTGGGAACTTAGTTTCCGTCTGGGTATGCGTCCTTGGATTGTTGTTGCATATTCAGCTCCTGTTGTACTGCCATCGTCGTTTTCTTGATCTACCCAATTGGTCAACGAAGCTTTTCTGATGGTATGCCTTTAGGAATCTCTGGTACTTTCAATTTCATGATTGTATTCCAAGCTGAGCACAACATTCTTATGCATGGTTCCTTGGTAACCTCTAGTTTGATCAGGGAAACCACAGAAAATGAATCTGTTAATGAAGGTTACAGATTCGGTCAAGAGGAAGAAACCTACAATATTGTAGCTGCTCATGGTTATTTTGGCCGATTGATCTTCCAATATGCTACTTTCAACAATTCTCGGTCTTTACACTTCTTCTTAGCTGCTTGGCCTGTAGTAGGTATTTGGTTCACCGCTTTAGGTATTAGCACTATGGCGTTCAACTTAAATGGTTTCAATTTCAACCAATCTGTAGTTGATAGTCAAGGTCGTGTAATTAATACTTGGGCTGATATCATTAACCGTGCTAATCTTGGGATGGAAGTTATGCATGAACGTAATGCTCACGACTTCCCTCTAGACTTAGCTGCTCTAGAAGTTCCATCTACAAATGGATAAAACTTCGGTATTAGTCTATATGAGTAGTTATTGAAAATAAAGCTAAAGGAGCAATACCAAACTTCTATCAAGAAGTTTAGTATTGCTCCTTTTATTATTTCGTATTTGTTTTTTTAGTTACATAAGTTTTTTTCTTTCCTTCAAGATTCAATATATTTTTAGAATTAATATATTCATTTGTATCAGTTTATCCTTCTCTTTTTTATTTTATTATTTCGTTATTAAATAAAAATAAAGGTTTCAATTTCTTTTATCTTGTCTAAAATTGAAATATATTCAAATAAATTAAAAAAATTTTGTTTAATATTTAATATAGGGGCGGATGTAGCCAAGTGGATCAATGCAGTGGATTGTGAATCCACCATGCGCGGGTTCAATTCCCGTCGTTCGCCCATAAGCATCTATATTTCATTTTATTATTATTATTTATTAACTAAATATTAACTAACGACGAGATCTATTATCATTTTTTGCATGTCCCCGAAAATTTAGAGTGGGTGCAAATTCTCCCAATTTATGGCCTACCATACGATCTATTATATAAATGGGCAAATGTTCTTTTCCATTATGAACATCAATAGTATGCCCGATCATTGTAGGTATAATGGTAGACGCTCGGGACCAAGTTACTATTATTTCTTTTTGCGCTTTTGTGTTAAGCATATTCATTTTTCTTAATAAATGATTGGCTACAAAAGGATTTTTTTTAGTGAACGTGCCACAATTAATTACTCCTATTTTTTTTTATATTATAAAGACGAAGAAACAAATTCTATTTTCTCTCCTATTTACTACGGCGACGAAGAATCAAATTATTGCTATATTTATTCCTTTTTCTACTTCTTCTGCCAAGTGCAGGATAACCCCAAGGGGTTGAGGGTTTTTTTCTACCAATTGGGGCCCTCCCTTCACCACCCCCATGGGGATGGTCTACAGGGTTCATAACTACTCCTCTTACTACAGGACGCTTACCTAGCCAACGTTTAGATCCGGCTCTACCCAAACTTTTCTGGTTCACCCAAACATTCCCCACTTGTCCGACTATTGCTGAGCAGATTTTGGGTATCAAACGGACCTCCCCAGAAGGTAATTTTAATATGGCCGATTTCCCCTCTTTTGCAATCAGTTTCGCTACAGCACCTGCCGCTCTAGCTAATTGTCCACCCTTTCCAAGTGTGATTTCTATGTTATGTATGGCCGTGCTTAAGGGCATATCGGTTGAAGTAGATTCTTCTTTTTGATCAATCAAAACCCCTTCCCAAACTGTACAAGCTTCTTCCAAAGCATACGGCTTTCTTGATGTAGATGATGATATCTATACAGATGGATCTTCTATCTATCGTATAATTCTTATATATACGATATAATGAAGTACCACATGAGTGGATATATAGGAATCAAAATCTGCCGAATCAATCATGTTATGATCTTCTACATCCTAGGTCTTCCCGTTCCTTCATCTGGCTTATGTTCGTCATGTAGCATTCAGACCGAATGACTCTATGAAATTACGTTGATACTTCCACATATTACGGGTAATGTAGGAGACATCTCTATTTTTCCCCCGGGGAATCCTCAGAATTACCACTGCTTAGCTTTTAATTCGCCTCTGACCATCAAATGAAATGTGAATAACCCTTCCTCCTCTCTTTGAAACAAGGGGCGCTTCTAGTTGGTTCTGTCGGTGCTTGAAATAATTTTGTCTTCTCCATATTACTATATCTCTAGAGTCAATAATTTTATATGAGGAACTACTGAACTCAATCACTTGCTGCCGTTACAATTCAGTTTTCTGTTGAGGTCTATCCTGTAGAGGTACTCAAATTGGATCAGTGATCGATTTCTAGGTTTCGTCGTAAACCTAATTGGTTACTTCCAATTACGCAAATCAATAGTTCAAACCACACTCAAAGGTAGGGCATTTCCCATTTTTATAGAAACTTCTGTACCAGAAACAATGGTATCTCCAATTAGAGCCCCTCTGGGATGTAAAATATATCTTTTCTCACTACCCCCATAGTGTATGAGACAAATGTATGCATTTCGATTAGGGTCATATTCTATAGTTACGATTTTACCATATATGTCTTTGTCATTCCATCGAAAATCTATTTTACGGTATAGACGCTTATGACCTCCCCCTCTATGCCCTGCGGTAATGATTCCTCTTGCATTACGACCTTTACCACAACGATGTTGTCCATAGATCAAATTATTTCGTGGATTGGATTTCACTTTCCTGTCTACGGCTCCTTTGCGTGTGCTCGGGGTAGAAGTTTTGTATAAATGTATCGCCATGCTATTAAGTATTTTGATTTAAGTTCTTTTCGTTATAAGAGGTGGAATAGAATAACCCGGTTGAAGCGTAACGATCATACATTTGTAATGCATTCTATGTCCCATAATAGGCCCCATTCTTCTACCCTTTCTCGGTAGTCGATGACTATTCATAGCTAGTACCTTGACACCAAAGAAGAGTTCGACCCAATGCTTTATTTCTGCCCTAGTTGATCCTGATTCGACATTAGAAGTATATTGATTTTTCAGCAATAACCGAATACTTTTGTCTGTAACTACAAAATATTTGATTCCATCCATAAATTTTATTCCCTATGAGTTCTAGTCTCAATAAGACTGTTAGGTCTTACTGTTCATATGTTATGATATGAATATACCACACCAATTCGTTATGTATGGATGATGAGATTCCATTGATACAGAGCCAATTCCAACAGACTTATTGGAGGGTCCCATTGGCGTCCATCCTGTAGGAATTGAACCTACGAATTCGCCAATTATGAGTTGGGCGCTTTAACCATTCAGCCATGGATGCTTAGCGGGGATCCTCGTACATGGTGAATAACCAAATTCCAATTGAAATGAAATCTTTAGGGTAAATCAATGCAATTTAGGAGGACTTAATCTTAATGAAAGGACATCAATTCAAATCCTGGATTTTCGAATTGAGAGAGATCAAGAATTCTCACTAATTCTTAGATTCATGGACCCAATTGAATTCAGTGATATCTTTCATTCACATCTTTTTCCATCAAGAACATTTTATAAAACTCTTGGACTCCCGAATTCGGAGTATCCTACTTTCACGCAATTCACATTTACAGGGTTCAACGAGCAATCAATATTTCACGATGAAGCGTGTAGTACTATTTGTAGTAGCGGTCCTTATATATCGTATTAACAATCGAAAGATGGTCGAAGAAAAAATCTCTATTTGATTGGGCTTCTTCCTATACATATGAATTTCATTGGACCCAAAAATGATAGATTGGAAGAATCTTTTTGGTCTTCCAATATCAATAGGTTGATTGTTTCGCTCCTGTATCTTCCAAATGGAAAAAAAATCTCTGAGAGTTTGGTGCATTAAAAAGCCTATATCCATAGAACATTTGTCGTAACATAGATAATGAATAAATAGGAGTTAATATGATTCCAATTGCCATTACAAAAGTAATGAATATTTTTGTCATTAAAAGAAATTTTTGGCTGGTAAGTATTCCTAAAAATACTATAAATTCTGCAATAAAACCGCTCATGCCCGGTAATGCAAGAGAAGCCATTGATAAGATACTGAAAGTTGTAAATATTTTTGGAATTGTGATCGCCATTCCGCCCATTTCATCGAGATAAACAAGACGTATTCTATCATAACTCGTTCCTGCCAAGAAAAAAAGCGCGGCGCCAATAAAGCCGTGAGATATTATTTGTAAAATGGCTCCGTTGAGTCCTGCATCGCTTATAGAACTAAGTCCGATAATTATGAAACCCATATGAGATACAGAGGAATAAGCTATTCTTTTTTTTTTAAATTACGCTGCCCTAGGGATGTTAAAGCTGCATAAATTATTTGAATTGTGCCGACTATGATTAACCAAGGAGAAAATATAGAATGGGCGTGGGGTAATAATTCCATATTGAATCGAACCAATCCATACGCCCCCATCTTTAATAAGATTCCAGCTAGAAGCACACAAGTACTGTAATGTGCCTCTCCATGAGTGTCCGGTAACCATGTATGTAAGGGTATAATCGGCAATTTGACAGCAAAAGCAATAAAAAATCCAATATAGAATAGCATTTCGAGTGCTACAGGATACGATTGATTAGCTGATGTTTCAAAATTTAATGTTGGTTCATTAGAACCATATAAACAAATACCTAGAATTCCCATTAATAAAAAAGCGGAACTTCCTGCAGTATACAAAATAAGTTTTGTAGCTGAATACAAATGTTTCTTTCCTCCCCACATAGATAGAAGTAGATAAACTGAAATTAATTATAATTCCCACATGATGAAAAAAAGTAAAAGATCTTGAGAAGAAAAAGGTCCTATTTGACCGCTATACATTGCTAACATTAGAAAATTGAATAATCGGCACTCTCGACTAACTGGCCGAGCCGCTAAGGTAGCTAAAGTCGTGATAAATCCCGTCAACAAAATGGCTCCAATAGAAATTCCATCTATTCCCAACCTCCAAGAAGAATTTAAAAAATCGATCCATTTATAATCCTCTGTGAGTTGGATTAATGGATCGTCCAATTGGAAAAAATAACCGAATGCATAGGTTATAGAAGGAGTTCTAATATACATATACAAAGAGTATACCACCTAATTACCTTATTGCCTCTATGGGGAAGAAAGAAAATTAGGGAACCCGCAAATATTGGAAAAACTACAGTTATCGTTAACCAAGGAAAATAATTCATGGTAAAAACAAGATACACTTGGACCAGAAAAATAGACTAGAAAAACCCGTTCTCAAAAAAAATATATTATTTTGAGCGCGGGTTTTTGTCGATAAAAGTAAAAAAAAAAAGAATTGTATTCAAGCCAGTAGGGCTTTTTTGAACGTATTAATAAGCTAGACCCATGCTTCGAGTTGTTTCATGCCACAAATAAACTCGAACACTCAAGAAATCCGTCGGGCAGGCGGATTCACATCTCTTACAACCCACACAGTCCTTTGTTCTTGGAGCAGAAGCAATTTGCTTAGCTTTACACCCGTCCCAAGGTATCATTTCTAATACATCTGTGGGGCAGGCTCGGACACATTGAGTACACCCTATACACGTATCATAAATCTTTACTGAATGTGACATTGGATTTATAATTGTTTTTAATCAGAAATTTTCGATCTAGTACATTTTTTTTTTAAAATTGTTGTCGAGTGAATTTCGCAACACCAAAAAGTACTATTTAATTGATATAAAAGAGAATTTTTAGGGAAATGACAATTGCGAGTATTCAACCTAGAATGGCGAGTACTCGACTGGGAATGCAAGAACAAACAACAAGGCTGGAAAAAGTAAACAAGACAAAGAATTATAGTGGTTCAGTCAGATTTCGATCTGCTTAGTCCACTGTAGCAAAGGATTCGTAGGTGCCTTTTCATGGTGGATCACCCCTTTATATACAAAGTAGGCGTCCAATCGGTTACATAAGGATCACATTCATTGTTAATCCATTATTTACACATTGAATTGCAATAACTAAACTCAAACAACGTTAACATTAATAAATGTGTGACAGTTACTAAGTTCAACAACGTATGCGTCTTCCGCATCTGCGAGTTGAATGTTCATGTTCCGTTTGTTGAGCTCGCAGGATCGCCAGTACGTTTGGAACGTCTGCGTCCTTAGGTAATCGCCCCTTGTAGATATCGCATGTTGGAGCTAGTAAAATGTGAATTTATATTGGTCTGTCAGGGCTATTGGGTCGTTGGGACTAAACTGCATCATAGGGAGTTGGTCTCTATACTTGTCGCGGAAATATAGAGGGGACGCTCGCACATGTTCTGACACATGCGAGTTGGATCTACACTCGCACATGTTCTCGCGGGTTTTATCCTGAGCGAGGTCTAAACTTCGAGAAGTCTCTCACGGACATTCAGCCTTCATTGGAAAACTGAATACACGTGTCCTTTAAAGAGGAGTCTGGTCTCGAGTTTCTAGGTGAGAGAAATCTCACTATAACACATGCCCCTAGTTTCGCGATGTGACAAGAGCGGTCACTGAGGGAAACTATTACTCGAGAGACAGGTGAAAGGTTGTCACGAGGAGGTGACCTTTTGGTTGTCCCATCGAGGGTTTCGAAAAATGACGGCTGTAATTATTAATTTTTATTACCTCTAGGGTGCCACGTCACAAAACTCTTCGGTTTTCGTGTAGGCGTGGCCATAGTTGGCCGTTAGATTGGGTGACCTTAGGCATTCTGGCTGCCACGTATCACAATCCCAATTAATAAGGGATATGGGTATTTAAGCGCTTTGATACGAATCAAATTTCCCATTTTTCCCTCTTTTCTTTTAACTTCCCTCCAGTGCATACACTTCGAAAAAATCCATTCCTAGATTTTCTGCCATTTTCCACAACATTTTCAATCTCAGAAGTGATCGAGAGCAATCGCAGGAATCAAAACTAAAGGTTAGTTTCTAAATCACTGCATTTTCGTTTTCTGTTTTTGGAGAAAATATGCTTTATTTTCTGGGTTTGGATGTTTTAAAGGCTTTTTAGGAATGTATGCTAGTGGGTGTTACGTGTTTTGGGTAAATGAAACTGGGTAACATTCATAGAATAGGACCTGTAAACTGACATAACTGCACACAATTCATAGGCACTGTTTCACATCTCGAATACTCGCAGATATTCGGATGAACAATTTGAATGTTCGCGGGTGTTCAGATGAACAGCTTGAATAATTGCATATTTCCAAGACTTATTTCCGCTTAACTGTTAGCTAGATCTTTTAGGATCTTTATATGTCGCGGGCTGAGTGGTGAGAGTATTAATTGCCATTCCAAATGGTGGGTGTGTCACAGTATTCTAATGGCCATATATGCGATTATATGCCCCTTGAGATACTGTGATACACCCAGCCATTTGTTGACGTGCGTTAATACTCGAATGATCGCACTCTTTGGTTGATAGGTAGTCTCGGAACGGTGGGGGTCTCCCAGTAACTTCAGGGTTATGCTTGAAAATGCATACCTCTTGAGTCACTGGGAAACTCCCAGCCGTTTCTGGAGTTATACCGTTTAACCGAGGATGCGTGAATTACTTGCCCAAGATAACTGTATCTCTTTCGCACATTGACGGGATGGTCAGTATTCGCATGGAGGCTGACCTTTCTGTCGAATGCGACTTTATAATCTACTGCGGGTGAGATCACTTACTTTATTTTTCACACATCCATCACGTTGAAAAGATCTTCTATCTTTCAGATGAGCGATCTATCGGATGGCCAGCAGCTCGGCTCAGGAGGCCACGCATTTGACGGTGAGTCGGACTAGGAGAGAGACAGTTTTCTCCCTACGGACATCTCCGAAATGGAGGCTGCGCAAATAGAGTTAGGTCTGATGTCTTCTGTAGACATCGAGAGGATGGTACAGGAGCTCGCTGATCCTGTGACAATCGATATCCGGGACAGCGAGTCCACAGTGTCAGCACGCGACTATCTCATACATACGAGGCATGCTCCCGACATCGAGGTCGAGGAGATGGAGGAGGAATGGACGACTCCAGCCCGCGAGTCAGGTGGGGAAGAGGAGGAAGCGGAAGGGAGTGGGACAGATTCGGTCGAGGACTCCCAATTGAACGAGCCCTTCGCGTGCGAGGATTTAGTCTCGAGGGTTGCCAAATCAGACTTCACCACCTTTGTGAGGTTGAATTTGCTGCGACTTGCGTTTCAACGTCCTAAACCATCTCAGAGAGCGCACCTTCCATTCACCAACCCTGCGATCATCCCTACAGAGGATGTGGTAATCTCAATACCCATCCTTCGATGTGGTGTATCGGTCCCCTTTCATCCCTTCGTCGCAGCCATTCTTAGGCGATATGACGTATCGCCCTTTCAGCTGACTCCCAACAGTTATCGCACTGTATTGGCTTTCTATGCGATGTACATGGAGTATGTCCATAGGGCTCCGTCAGTAGAAGAGTTTAGTTACTTCTACGATATAAAGAGCGTGGGCCTCCATAACGGCTTCTACTGCTTTAGCAAATGGGCGACTTCTGAAATAAACGGTGTTGAGGGGATGGTGTCGAACATGGGTGACTGGAAGTCGAAGTGGTTTTACGTCTTTAAGGTTCCTGGGATTAGGACTGACTTTAATCGCAGACCAAGTATGTCGCGTATTTTTTGACTTAGGCATTTTTCACTTTGCTTTTGAAATCTTTTGCTAACTCGCTTTTTGTTGTTATCGCAGATAGACCAGCTCGACCGACTCTTCACGCGACTAGCAAGGAGACAGCTGAAATTCTCGGGATCTTTCCGGTACAAGATCGCGACTGGCGATTATTGTGTACAACTGCGAAGTTGCGAGAACATCAGCTGATTCCTGAGAACGCAAGTCTACAACGGGAGCCAGTATACAAAGAACCATCCGAGAAGCAGCAAGAGCGAATAGACAAGCGTCTTTCTAAGCAAACTCCTCGACAAATTTCAGGTAACTCGTCTTTTGTTATAAACTGACGGGTAGGATTGTGATTTTTTACTTATCTTTCATTTATGTTCGCAGATATGACTTTTCTGAAGTCTGCCCCTGTCTTGAAGATCAAACCAAAGGGTGGAACAGCGACGACTTCGCTGGTCGTTCCCCACAAGAGGAAGAGCGATGTGATGGCTTCGCTGGTCGCAGACTCTTCCAAGAAGCTGGTCAAGACCACTCAGGACAAGGGGAAGAGAGTCGTCATTGACCCTCCTGTTCGCGCCCGCGACTTCCTGGTCATGCAGGAAAAGTTCCTGACTGAGATCCCTTACGAGGATCTCGTTACTCGATCCACTGAACTGGCCGCGCAGTCAATGGCTTTGTTCATAAAAGCTGCAGCTACTCCTTCGAAGGAAGCCGACTCGTTGAAGAGGCAGAACGCTCATTTTCAGGAAAATATAAAAAAGCTGAAGCAGGATGTGGCGAGGATGGAGAAAGAACTTGAGGAACTCAACAAGGCCAAGGAGAAGGAGCTCGAGGAACTCAGCAGGGCGAAAGAACAGGCGGAGCTCGAGGTCAAGAAGTCGCAGACAATGATCGCTGAGATGGCTCGCGATTTGGAGGCTGAGAAAGAGAATGGGAAGAAGCAGTACGATCAGGCGGTGTCTGATTATATCTACACCACTCTTTCCAAAGTCCCCGACTTCGACTTCTCTCTTCTTGGAGCTGAAGCTGCTGAGATGGCTGAGGCCTTTCGTGCCATGTCGCCTACTCAGACTCAAGGTGGGGGAGGCAACCTTCTGGACGAGGTCGAGGGCGTACAAGCTAAAGAAGTCGAGAATGAGGTCATCAGCAAATTCGCGGACGAGACTGCTCCTAATGGTACTACTCCTGCTGCTCCAGATGCTTGATTATCTTCTGATTTATGTTGTTTTTTGATTTCACTTTTTTTTTTATATATGCGGTACAAGGGTACTCGCACTTCTGTACTTAGACGTATTTACCTTCTCTTTTGGACAAATTTCTATCCTCGCGGGGATAGCTTATCCTTTAATATTTACGCAGTACACGGGTACTCGCGATTTTATATATATTTTTAACTTTCATTACAGCTCGGTGTAATTGCAATTTTATATATATTTGCGACTTTAATTACAGCTTGGTGTAATAAGTAGGAAAATTTGCAAAGCTGGTAAACTAAATTTAAATGACTTGAAAATTTAGCAAGTAATTTTATTCATATAATCAATAGTACATTCGGGCATATATCCCCCTATACTTAGGATTTTTTCTCGTTGAACAAAAAATATCTAAGTATAAGTACACGAATTAACATAATCGAATAATTCGAATACTATTGATAATAAAATTTCAAGCTCTCGCTATTCCATGCTCGTGGAATCGCAGTTCCATCGAGTGTTGCGAGTCGATAAGTTGCATCACCAATTTGATCTGTGATGAGGTATGGTCCTTCCCAATTATCCCCAAAAACCCCGTGCGACGGGATTTTGGTGTTTGGCATTACTCTTCTAAGGACCAAGTCTCCTGCTCGAAGGGTTTTTACCTTCACTTTGGAGTTAAAGTACCTAGCGGTTCGCTGTTGATAAGCCACATTTTGTAGGTGCACTTTATCACGCTTTTCCTCCAAAAGATCAAGGCAGAATAGCTGATTCTCGTTGTTCTACGAGATATTGAAAATATCCCTGCGTAGGGAACCTGCCCCAACTTCAACTGGCAACATGGCCTCGCACCCGTATGAAAGTGAGAAGGGTGTTTTGCCAGTTGTAGATCGAGGGGTCGTATTATAGGACCATAGGGCTTGCGATAATTCATCTGGCCAAGCCCCTTTGCGACCTTCTAATTTTCCCTTTATGGTGTGTTTAATTATCTTATTAACGGCTTCAGTCTGTCCATTACTCTGCGGGTAAGCAACTGCGGAAAAAGCTTTTTTAATCCCCAAATCGTCGCATAGCTGTCGCATCTCTTTACAATCAAATTGTTTTCCATTGTCCGAAATGAGTTTATGCGGAATGCCAAAACGACAAATGATGGAGGTGTAGACGAACTCGCGTAATTTCGTTGCAGTGATGGTTGCGAGTGCTTTTGCTTCAGCCCACTTCGTGAAGTAATCAACTGCGACCACAACATATTTGACTCCGCCTTTTCCCTTGGGTAACTCGCCGATTAAATCGATTCCCCATATTGCAAAGGGCCAAGGACTCGTGATAGAATGGAGGTTACTCGGGGGCTGGTGTGTGTAAGTGGCTATTCGCTGGCATCTATCACACCTTTTTGCAAATGCGAGGGCATCTTGTCGCAGTGTTGGCCAGTAATACCCTTGCAGCATAATTTTTAAGGCAAGGGAATTACCTCCGTTATGATTGCCACAAATCTCTTCGTGAACTTCACGCAGTATGTAGCCGCAGTCTTCTCCACTGATACATTTGAGAAGTGGTTGATTAAAACTTCTGCGATACAAACTCTGGTCATATATCACATAACGGGCTGCTCGCTGTCGCAATTTCCTTGCTTCTATTTTATCATCAGGTAGGAGCCCCTTGTCAAGGTACGCGAGGATAGGAGTCATCCAGGTAATCTTCTGGACATCATCGATTTCCATGATCGTTTCTCGATCTATGGTTGGGTGAGCCAATACATCTACCGGAATTACATCGAGTAATTCGGCTTCTCTGGTGGAGGCCAGTCGGGCCAATGCGTCTGCGTGGGCATTTTGAGCACGCGGTACTCGAGACACAACTACATGTTTGAACTTCTGCATTATTTCACGAACGATGGCTAAGTATTTAACCAATCTTCCGCCTCTTGCTAGGTATTCTCCATTCACTTGGCATACCACGATTTGAGAGTCGCTAAAAGCCTATAGATACTCGACTTTCATCTCGAGGGCCAATTTCAGACCTGCGATTAAAGCCTCATACTCGGCTTCATTGTTAGATGTAGAAAATTCAAAACGCAAAGCAGCGTGTACCTTGAAATTACTGGGACTGATTAACAAGATCCCGCTGCCAGAACCTTCGTTATTTGAGGCTCCATCGACATACAATGTCCATACCTCTTTGCTTGCCACGACAACGTCATTTCCACCCTCTACAACTGCCACCTCGGTGCTTGGGAATTCAAGTATAAAATCTGCCAAGGCTTGCCCCTTGATCGCAGTTCTCGGTTTATACTTGATGTCGAACTGACTTAACTCCATCGCCCACTTTAACAATGTCCCCGATGCTTCTGGTTTTGCCAAAACCTGTCTTAAGGGGAAGTTTGTCAAAACTTCAATGCTGTGAGCCTGGAAATAAGGTCGCAATTTTCTTGAGGATATTATCAAGGCGAAAGCCAGTTTCTCCATCTGAGGATAACGCGTCTCGGCGTCTAATAATCGCTTACTGACATAATACACCGGGTGTTGGCGTCCTTGGTCCTCGCGGATTAGTACTGAACTAATCGCGTATTCGGAGACGGCCAAATAAATAGACAAAACTTCTCCGGACAATGGTTTTGATAAAACTAGAGGTTGCCCCAAATGCGTTTTTAAAGCTTGAAAAGCCTGCTCGCATTTTTCGTTCCATTGAAACCTTTTGTTACCTTTCAAAGTCTGGAAAAACTCTTTGCACTTGTCAGAGGATCTCGATATGAAGCGGTTTAAAGCCGCGACTTTACCCGTGAGGCTTTGAACCTCCTTTGGCTTAGTGGGTGACGGCATTTCTACCAATGCCCTGATCTTCGCAGGATTGGCTTCTATTCCTCGTTGATTTACCATAAAACCAAGGAATTTTCTGGAACCCACTCCAAAGACGCATTTCAACGGATTTAGACGCATCTTGTATCGTCGCAATATGTCGAACATGGCCTGCAAGTGCGTAATATGATCCTCCGCATGCTGCGATTTTACGAGCATATCGTCAACATATACCTCCACTGTCTTTCCAATAAGATCTGCGAACATCATATTCACTAGCCTTTGATAAGTCGCACCTGCGTTTATTAAACCAAAAGGCATTACTTTGTAACAGTATAATCCTCGATCAGTAATGAACGAGGTATGTTCTTGGTCCGGTTCATACATCGGGATTTGATTGTATCCCGAGTACGCATCCATGAAGCTTAAAAGCGCGTGACCTGCAGTGGCATCGACAAGCTGGTCAATGCTAGGAAGAGGAAAGCTGTCTTTGGGACAGGCTCTGTTTAGATCTGTAAAGTCAACGCATGTGCGCCATGAGCCATTAGGCTTTGGCACGAGTACTGGGTTAGCTAACCAGTTGGGGTAAAATGACTCCCGTATAAAGCCGCAGGCAAGGAGGCGGTCAACTTCTTCTTTCAGCGCTTGGTACCTCGCGGGGTCCATTTTGCGGCGCTTTTGTCGGACACCTTGCACTTCGGAGTCAATGTTCAAGCGATGACACATGACCTGTGGAGATATCCCGACCATATCTGAATGTTTCCAGGCGAAAATATCAAGATTTTGTTTTAGAAAAGTCGTTAATTGTTCTCGCAACTGTATGTTTAATCTAGAACCAATTTTTAAAACCTTGTTATTATCTATAGGATCTATAGGTACCTCGATTGTATCTTCCGCGACTTGGGCTGCGGCGGTGTGATCAAGGATTCTTGGATCCAAGTCTGGTTTGTCCATGTGCGGTACCTCCTCGATCCTGAGGATCTCCTGGCGAGGTGGTGGTGCATCCAAAAGGTGGATAACATTCACCGTTCTTTTTTCTGCGAGTTTGACAGCTGCATTATAACATTCTCGAGAGTCAGATTGGACTCCCCTCACCGAATCTACTCCAGAGGGAGTAGGGAACTTCATCGTTAGATGATAGATCGAGGTTATGATCTTCATCTCCTTCAGAATTGGTGGACCAATCACGGCATTATACGCTGAGTATTGGTCGATTACTGCGAAGTCGGCCATCGACTTGGCAGTTACCGGGGCAGTTCCCAAAGTGATTGGGAGTTTGATCATTCCTTTGATTGCTATGACATCTCCCGAGAAGCCATAGACGCTTGATGTCATAGGTCGCAAATCCTTCTCTTGCAATCCCATTTGCTTGAAGGCTTGGAAATTCAGCAAATTCACCGAACTCCCATTGTCGACCAGTATACGATGGACATTGTCTCCACCAATATTGGCGACTATCACCAGTGCATCAGTGTGCGGGTGGTGGACCCATCTCGCATCGCTCTCCATAAAGACGATGTCCTCATATTCTTTCTTGAAGAGCTTCTCTGGCCGTTCACCAAGATTGTTTACATTGGTTGACGGCCTCTCCTTGGCTTCTCTGGCATACCTTTCTTGCGATTTCAAGAGTCGCCTGCGATGTGCGGTCCTCCGATTATGGTTAAGATATTGCGAGGTGTTCTCGAGCCACTCGCGTTCTGGCTATCTCCTTTGCCATCCGCTTGGGGATGTCCCTCCTCGCTTCTCTTATACTTGTCGAACTTCCCTCTTCTGATCAGTTCCTCTATCTCATCCTGCAAGATCCAACATTCAAGAGTAGTGTGACCAATGTCCTTGTGATACTTACAGAATTTTTTGGGATCTCTCCGGTCGCGATTTCCCCTGATGGGGGGCGGCTTCTTGAATACGTCGTTCCTTTCCTCAATCGCATAGATATGGTCTCGAGGTACGGCAAGTTCAATATAGTTGACGAAGCGAGGTCCTCCCTTCCTTTTCGGCGAGGACTCCTTCTTTGGGGGTGACTTAGCCAACTTCGGGCTTCGCGGTCTACGCGGGCTACGTCTTCTTGGGCTTCGACCCCTGGAATTCTTCCCTCGCGGACTGCGAGAGCGCGACCGCGGTATGGGTGATCGTCGTTTGTTCTTGCCCTTCTCTAGCTCTGCCAGAGAGTTCTCGATTCTCTTGTGAGGTTCGGCCATGGCGAAGAACTCTACTAAGGATTCCGGCCTTCGGGCTTGTAGTTCCTTCCAGAAGTCGGTTCTTGGCAAGATACCTGTAATTAACATGCAAACAAGCGAAGACTCGGGGGCCTTCTCGACCTTTGTTACTTCTGCGTTAAAACGCTTGAAATAATCTTGTAAAGACTCACCAGGTTCTTGTTTGATGTTGGCCAAAGTCGTATAGGGTGGCCTATACGTCATTGTGGCCTGGAAATGTGTGAGGAATAAGTCGACGAAGTTTTCCCACGTCGATATCGATGCCTCAGGTAATTGGGTGAACCAATCATGGGCATTCTCCTCGAGTGTTGCCGCAAGAATGCGACACTTCGCAAGTTGCGGTACCTGGTCCACTTCCATTATAGTATTGAACTTTTCTAAGTAATCTAACGGGTTAGAAGTACCTTTATATTTGAGGGATTCGGATAAACGAAACCCTTTTGGAAGTTGGGCCTGCCGCACTTCTGCGGTAAAAGGCGAAGTGCCATGCAGCTTGTATATAGGCTTATGCTGCTTGTAACACCCTAACTAACTTAGGCGTATTACGTGATTTTTAAACGTACTGTGCAGCTCGTTGCTAATCAACGAGGTTTATGGAAAAACGTGATTAATTAAAATTTTGCTTTTTCATTAAACTTATAAACCATTTTGCAAAAAGTCTCGGGATCCCGATTTATAAAAAAATATTTACAAACGTTTTCACTATTCAACTTTTACATCAAAATGAGGTCATCTAACGACCGTTACAAAAATCTCAGCCCTGCTGTCCCGAGGATCGTACGCTCCAGGCCTAACCGCCCCGACATGTACAATCCCATAAGCTCGCTCACGGTCCATCAGCAACTGCCTTGCCTTTACCTACACATGCAACGTAAACTGTGAGTCGACAGACTCAGTAAGAAAAGCATAATAATATCATACATAAAACTGACTGCCGTGTCCAACACGATACTGAGTCCCGCTACTGCCATGTCCAACATGGTACTGAGCACTACTGCCATGTCCAACATGGTACTGAGTTTTGAACGTTCAGGGGACGGTACTATTGACACGTAACAACCTGATCGGTCGAACCGGTCATACTCCGCCGCCGGTCATACTCCGGCTGTACCGACGTGTTACTATATCCTCACGATCGGTCGAACCGGTCATACTCCGCCGCCGGTCATACTCCGGCTGTACCGACGGATACGTCAATAGTACGGAACCACCAACCAAGTGTCACTGATCGGTCAAACCGGTCATACTCCGCCGTTGGTCATACTCCACTGTACCGACGTGACAGGGTTGGATGGTTCGAAGCCTAAATACATATCTAATGTAATCTAACAGGCTTCCTACATGCACGCTAAACATGTAATCTACATATGCATACTGTTATACTAATCTTACCTGGATTCCGATTTCAGGTGTGCCGTCAACCCGACCGGAACCGAAGCCGAACGGCGGACATCGGCTCCTAAACCATAAAAATCACAACGCTATAAGTGACACGCTAAATCACTTCCCGGGGACTAAAACTCGAAACTAAAAGTTTCCCTATCGATGAAAAGCATGGCAATACCCCTAAAAACCCAAAAACGAGGAAAACTAGGGTTCTGAAAAATCCCCCATCCGGAAGTCCGGTTGCCCAACCGAATTCCGGTTCGGGAAAATTCGAACCCCATCCGAATTCCGGATGCTCAACCGAATTCCGGTTCCTCGCGAGCAAGAACCAAAAATTCCCATATCTCGACCAATTTAACCCCAATTGATCCCAAACTTTCCAGACCTCCTCTATAGGTCCCAAATAACAAATCCAAGGCAACAAACCTACCCAGAAACCACACATACAAATTTTGCCATTGGAGCTCAAGCTTTGAGTTCCAAACTCAAGCTTGAGCAAACCACCTAAACAAGCATGCAAACCAACATAATTCAACATAACTAAGCATAATCTAACCTCTGCAAACTAACAAGAACAACAGCAACAACACAGAACATAAACACAACACTTTCCATCCAAAATTCATACTTTTTTCATAAAAACAACAAAGCTTAGCTCAATCTAACTATCAAGCTTTCAACATAGCTTAAATCCTATCAAAATAACATGCTTGAACTACACAAATCAACCACAAAATTACAGCAGCAACAACATCTAAAACAACATGCATGCATCATAATTTTTCACATAGTTTTTCAAGAAATTAAAGGAGAAAGGGTTAGAATCACCTACCACAATCAAGAGCTCACAATTAGGATGAATTTAGCTTAGAGAAATGAAGAAAAACCCAGCTTTGCACCCCACAATACCCAGCCGAAAGTGAAGAGGAAAAGAGAGAGTTTTGTTGGAAAATTTTCTATTTTTTTCTAAGTGTTGAGAAATGAGGGAAATTAAAAGAAAATTGTCATATAACTAAACTTATTTCAGCCAACTCAAAATAACCAAATAATATTTAATTTCCATTTACAAAAATCACATAAGACAAAATATTAATGGGGCAAAAAGACCATTTTGCCCCTCCACCATAAAATCATGAAAATCATACTAAAGGGGTATTTTTGGGACATTCTAAATTCCCGGCCATTCCCGACATTCCCAATGTCTAAAACCCGTCCCCAAAATACTAACATACTAAGTTGTGATTTCTACTGAGCCAAACGCCGCGTTCCAAAATACCGGACACCGGAAATGCGAAATATAAAACTGCTGATAACATACTCATGCATATCTGAATTCCATAATAAATTATTTAAATAGCTATAAATAATTTCCTGATTAACATAAATAACTGCTAATTTCCAAATTAACTAAGCGGGCTTTACAACTATCCCCCCCTTAAAAGGATTTCGTCCCCGAAATCTAACCTGAATAACTCTGGATATTGAGCTCGCATATCTGATTCTAGCTCCCAAGTGGCTTCTTCCACCTTACTGTTTCTCCAGAGAACCTTGACCAATGCTATGGTCTTATTCCGAAGGACTTTATCCTTTCTATCCAGGATCTGCACTGGCTGTTCCTCATAGGACATATCTGACTGAAGCTGAAGGCTCTCATAACTGATTATATGAGAGGGGTCTGAAACGTATTTTCTCAACATTGAGACATGAAATACGTTGTGCACTGCTGATAAAGCTGGAGGCAATGCTAACCGATATGCCACTTGACCTATCTTCTCGAGAATCTCGAAAGGTCCTGTAAATCTAGGGCATAACTTGCCTCTTTTCCCGAAACGTTTAATCCCCTTCATCGGAGATACTCGCAAAAACACATGGTCCCCTACTCGGAACTCAACATCTCGACGTTTCGGATCTGCGTAACTCTTCTGTCTGCTCTGGGAGGCAAGCATTCTAGCTTTAATCTTCTCTATAGCCTCATTGGTCCGCTGAACTGACTCCGGACCTAGGTATTTCCTCTCCCCTGTCTCATCCCAGTGGATAGGGGATCTGCACTTCCTACCGTACAACAGTTCATAGGGTGCCATCCCTATCGTACTCTGGTAACTGTTGTTGTACGAGAACTCCACTAACGGTAGGTATTTATTCCATGAACCCTCAAAGTCCATAACACAGGCTCTCAGCATGTCCTCCAATATCTGAATTGTCCTTTCGGACTGACCATCTGTCTGAGGATGGAATGCTGTACTGAATTTTAGCTTTGTACCCATTGCCCGTTGCAAACTTTGCCAAAATTTGGAGGTGAATTTCGGATCCCTGTCCGAAACTATAGACTTCGGTACCCCGTGAAGTCTCACTATCTCCCTGACATATAACTCGCCAACCGATCCACCTTTGTAAACGTCGTTCGACCGTGCAAAATGAGCAGATTTCGTAAATCGGTCCACCACTACCCAGATGGAATCATACATACCCGTGGTCCTAGGTAACCCGACCACAAAATCCATAGTAATATCCTCCCATTTCCATTCTGGTAGGGTTAGAGGCTGCAACAACCCTGCTGGTCTCTGATGTTCAGCCTTGATCTGCTGACATGTGAGGCATCTCGATACGAATTCTACCAAATTCTTCTTCATACCGTTCCACCAGAAGTACGGTTTCAAGTCTTGGTACATCTTGGTGGTGCCGGGATGCAGAGAATACGGGGTAGAATGAGCCTCCTCAAAGATCTCGTTCCTCAAGTCCACACTGTTCGGGACGCAAACCCTGGCTTTATACAAAAGCATCCCACTATCTGACACTGAAAAGTCCTTGGCTTGACCAGCCAATACCTCATCTCGGATCTTCACTAACTCCGGATCTGTCGTCTGAGCAACTTTTATTCTTTCTAACAGATCAGATTGCAGCGTTAAGTTGTGTAGCTGACCTACCACAAACTCAATGCTGGACCTGACCATATCCTCTGCTAGCTGAGGTGAGATCTGAACCATGCTAGCTACCTGCCCGGGCCCCTTTCTACTCAGGGCATCGGCCACTACATTGGCTTTCCCGGGATGGTAAAGGATCTCACAATCGTAGTCCTTCACTAATTCCAACCAACGCCTCTGTCTCATGTTCAAATCTTTCTGAGTAAAGAAATACTTGAGACTCTTATGGTCGGTATAGATCTCGCACTTCTCACCATACAAGTAATGCCGCCAAATCTTCAGTGCAAAAACCACTGCGGCTAATTCTAAATCATGAGTCGGGTATCGCTGTTCATAATCCTTTAACTGACGGGAGGCGTAAGCGATAACCCGATCGGCTTGCATCAATACGCAACCCAAACCCTGTTTGGATGCGTCACAATAGACCACGAACTTCTCCTTGTCCGAAGGCAAAGCTAGTACCGGAGCAGTAATCAACCTCTGTTTCAGCTCCTGAAAACTAGCTTCGCATTTATCTGACCAGATGAATCGCTGATTCTTCTTTGTAAGCTCAGTTAGGGGCATTGAAATTTTGGAGAACCCCTCCACGAACCTACGGTAATACCCAGCTAATCCCAAAAAGCTTCTGATCTCTGTCACTGTCTTCGGTCTCGGCCAATCCCTGACGGATTCGATCTTCCCGGGATCCACCTTGATCCCATCTTTACTCACTATGTGCCCTAGGAAGGACACCTGAGACAACCAGAACTCACATTTCTTGAACTTGGCGTAGAGTCTATGTTCTCGAAGTCGTTGCAGTACCATCTGAAGATGTAACTCATGCTCCTCTTCTGACTGAGAGTACACGAGGATGTCATCGATAAACACAATTACACAGATATCGAGGAAATCCTTGAATACTCTATTCATCAGGTCCATGAATGCTGCAGGAGCATTGGTTAGTCCGAATGACATAACCAGGAACTCGTAGTGTCCATACCTAGTGCGGAAAGCCGTCTTTGGAATGTCTTCCTCTCGGATCCTCAACTGATGATAACCCGAACGGAGATCAATCTTAGAAAAGACCGTCTTCCCCTGAAGCTGATCGAACAAGTCATCGATCCTAGGTAATGGATATTTATTCTTCACCGTCAGCTTGTTCAACTCTCTGTAGTCGATGCACATCCTCATCGATCCATCCTTCTTCTTCACGAACAAAACCGGGGCTCCCCAAGGTGATACACTGGGCCGAATGAACCCTATGTCAAGCAACCCCTGGAGCTGAATCTTCAATTCCTTAAGTTCAGCTGGAGCCATCCTATACGGGGCTTTGGAAACCGGATCCACCCCTGGTGCCAAGTCAATCACAAAGTCGATCTCCCGATGAGGTGGTAACCCAGGAAGTTCTTCGGGAAAAACGTCCAAAAATTCCCGAACCACATTGATGTCCTCTGGCCGAATGGTGTCTGGCCGAGTGGTGTCCACCACCACGGCCAGAAACCCAAAGCACCCACCGTGCAATAATTCTCTCGCTGACATAGCCGAGATCACCGGGATCCGAGATCCCTGAACCGAACCCACAAACATGAACGGTTCTTCACTTTCCGGTTGGAAGACCACCATCTTCCTCTTGCAATCAATGCTCGCCGAATATTTAGATAGGAAATCCATTCCTAAAATAATATCAAATTCGACTAAGCTCATCTCTATCAGATCAGCACTTAACTCCCTACCATCTATCCTGATCGGCATAGACCTAATCCACCTATTGGAGATAACCAATTCTCCGCCAGGTAACAGGGTTCCAAACCCTGACTCATATCTATCAAAGGGTCTACCCAACTTACTAAAGACTCTGGCCGCCACATAAGAACGTGTAGCCCCAGAATCAAACAAAGATCGAATAAAACGAGTCGTTAATAAGAATCCGACCCGTAACAACCGATGGGCCGGCATCCGCATCGGCTGCGTGATCGCGAATACCCTGGCTGGAGTGGGTATCGCTGGAGCTCTCGGTGCCTCTGGCCGGAGCTGGGGACATTCCCTCTTGAAGTGCCCGGGCATGCCACAATGAAAGCATCCCTGCCCCTTGCACTCTCCCCGATGATGCCTCTTACAGATAGGGCACTCGGGATAGGAGAAGCGAGTCTCATTACCACCAGGACGACTCCCTCTCGTTCGGTTCCCCCGAACCTCTTATTCGACTCGAGCCGCCGAAGCTGGGTGCCCTCTTCCTCGATCAATGGCCGAACCCCTACTCCCCCGCTAAAGCTCGATGCGGGGAGGGGTAGGAGCTCCGCCACCAACCGAGTACCGGGCTGAATCCGACATACACCCCACCGCGCCCTCGGCTCGCAAGGCCTTCTCCACCATCCGAGCGTAGGTGGTGCCGTCGTCGATGGTAATCATCGAGTCATGCCCGATCTTGGGATTCAACCCGTCCAGATACTTCTCCTTTCTGCTGAAGTCGGTCGGCACAATACCCGAGGCTAACCTCGCCAATCCCACAACCGAGTAGTATACTCAGTGACACTCATGTTCTCCCGCTGGGTCAGGTGAACGAATTCCTTTCTCTTGGCACTTCTAACCGCCTCGTTGTAGTACTTCGCGTTGAAGAGTTCCTGGAACCTCTCCCAAGTCATGGTGGTGACGTCGTGAATCTGAGACACCATGTCCCACCATACCAGGGCATCCTCCTGGAATTGGAATGTGGCGCACACCACTCTGTCGTTGCCGGTGACACCCATAAAGTTCAAGATTCTGGTGATCACCGTAAGCCACTGCTCGGCTTTCGACACATCTGGACCTCCCAGGAATACCGGAGGTGCTTGCTTCCAGAACCGCTCATATAAAGGTTCCAATCTGTGGGCCGCCACTACCATCTCGGCACGGGCGGCGGGCGGTGCCACCGGAACTGCGGCACGGAACCGGCAGGAGCACCCCGCCGTCTCAACCTCTCGAATCTCGAGGTCTTGTTCTTCGATCCCGGCTTGCATCTCCGCAAACCGCAACTCCCGATTCCGGGCTCCCCGATCGGCTGGGGAGCTCGGGCAGCCCGTGGCGGGTTCTCATCACCCCGACCACGAGCCCCCGCCGGGGACCTCTACCTCGGCCCCTAGCAGGTGGGGGAAACCGAGCTCCCTCTCCCTGATTCGACCCCACTGAGTTGCCTCGACTCCTGGTAGTCCGCCTGGCGTCCATCTAGTTAGAACCGCCTGCGAAACCAAGAGTTGGCATATCAGGTCGTATTCAAGGCGAGCTTACTAATGCCGCTTAATTTGGAAATTAGAAACGAAACATGCGCCTATTCTACTATCAGGCTACTAACATGCTTCCTAACAAGCTTTTCTTTTTTCATAACTGAATAAAATAAACTACTAAAGCAATAAAGGCTTACTGAACCGTGAACCGAGCTAACTGCTGATGATGATTGTACATGTCGTGACGATCTTCGGAAGACAACTCCGCGGCTACGATACCAAATTGTAACACCCTAACTAACTTAGGCGTATTACGTGATTTTTAAACGTACTGTGCAGCTCGTTGCTAATCAACGAGGTTTATGGAAAAACGTGATTAATTAAAATTTTGCTTTTTCATTAAACTTATAAACCATTTTGCAAAAAGTCTCGGGATCCCGATTTATAAAAAAATATTTACAAACGTTTTCACTATTCAACTTTTACATCAAAATGAGGTCATCTAACGACCGTTACAAAAATCTCAGCCCTGCTGTCCCGAGGATCGTACGCTCCAGGCCTAACCGCCCCGACATGTACAATCCCATAAGCTCGCTCACGGTCCATCAAGAATCGCCTTGCCTTTACCTACACATGCAACGTAAACCGTGAGTCGACGGACTCGCAAGAAAAGCATAATAATATCATACATAAAACCGACCGCCGTGTCCAACACGATACCGAGTCCCGCCATCGCCATGTCCAACATGGTGCGAGCACTACTGCCATGTCCAACATGGTACTGAGTTTTGAACGTTCAGGGGACGGTACTATTGACACGTAACAACCTGATCGGTCGAACCGGTCATACTCCGCCGCCGGTCATACTCCACTGTACCGACGTGTTACTATATCCTCCCGATCGGTCGAACCGGTCATACTCCGCCGCCGGTCATACTCCAGCTCGTACCGACGGGATACGTCAATAGTACGGAACCACCAACCAAGTGTCACTGATCGGTCAAACCGGTCATACTCCGCCGTCGGTCATACTCCAAACCGTACCGACGTGACGGGGTTGGATGGTTCGAAGCCTAAATACATATCTAATGTAATCTAACGGGCTTCCTACATGCACGCTAAACATGTAATCTACATATGCATACCGTTATACTAATCTTACCCGGATTCCGATTTCAGTGTGCTGTGGCCAACTCGACCGGAATCGAAGCCGAACGGCGGATTACATCGGCTCCTAAACCATAAAAATCACAACGCTATAAGTGACACGCTAAATCACTTCCCGGACTAAAACTCGAAACTAAAAGTTTCCCTATCGATGAAAAGCATGGCAATACCCCTAAAAACCCAAAAACGAGGAAAACTAGGGTTCTGAAAATTCCCCCATCCGGAAGTCCGGTTGCCCAACCGGACTTCCGGTTCGGGAAAATTCGAACCCCATCCGAATTCCGGATGCTCAACCGGAATTCCGGTTCCTCGCAAAGCAACCAAAAATTCCCATATCTCGACCAATTTAACCCCAATTGATCCCAAACTTTCCGTACCTCCTCTATAGGTCCCAAATAACAAATCCAAGGCAACAAACCTACCCAGAAACCACACATACAAATTTTGCCATTGGAGCTCAAGCTTTGAGTTCCAAACTCAAGCTTGAGCAAACCACCTAAACAAGCATGCAAACCAACATAATTCAACATAACTAAGCATAATCTAACCTCTGCAAACTAACAAGAACAACAGCAACAACACAGAACATAAACACAACACTTTCCATCCAAAATTCATACTTTTTTCATAAAAACAACAAAGCTTAGCTCAATCTAACTATCAAGCTTTCAACATAGCTTAAATCCTATCAAAATAACATGCTTGAACTACACAAATCAACCACAAAATTACAGCAGCAACAACATCTAAAACAACATGCATGCATCATAATTTTTCACATAGTTTTTCAAGAAATTAAAGGAGAAAGGGTTAGAATCACCTACCACAATCAAGAGCTCACAATTAGGATGAATTTAGCTTAGAGAAATGAAGAAAAACCCAGCTTTGCACCCCACAATACCCAGCCGAAAGTGAAGAGGAAAAGAGAGAGTTTTGTTGGAAAATTTTCTATTTTTTTCTAAGTGTTGAGAAATGAGGGAAATTAAAAGAAAATTGTCATATAACTAAACTTATTTCAGCCAACTCAAAATAACCAAATAATATTTAATTTCCATTTACAAAAATCACATAAGACAAAATATTAATGGGGCAAAAAGACCATTTTGCCCCTCCACCATAAAATCATGAAAATCATACTAAAGGGGTATTTTTGGGACATTCTAAATTCCCGGCCATTCCCGACATTCCCAATGTCTAAAACCCGTCCCCAAAATACTAACATACTAAGTTGTGATTTCTACTGAGCCAAACGCCGCGTTCCAAAATACCGGACACCGGAAATGCGAAATATAAAACTGCTGATAACATACTCATGCATATCTGAATTCCATAATAAATTATTTAAATAGCTATAAATAATTTCCTGATTAACATAAATAACTGCTAATTTCCAAATTAACTAAGCGGGCTTTACACTGCTGCTCGAGCATCTTCAAAGCTTGCAGAAGCATGCTTTGATCAATTCCTCCTGTCGCAGGGGTTGGAGTCGCTGCGACTGCGGGGCTCGCAACTACTGCGGCAAGGTTCGCGGGGATATTAATCCCAGTGATCACGATCGGCGGGATCGGCGGGTTGTTAACTGCGTTGACACCCTGATCGCCCGCATGGGGATCATGGAGCGTCTCAGTGTTATGTGGGCCGCGGGAGCGTGCCCTAAAAACTGTGTTGAGGTGATCACGCAGATCACCTCGATGTACATGATAACGTCCTCCCTGCTGTGTCTGTACAGAGCCAGACCTCGTATACCTGCTCGGAGTGCGGCCATGCGAGGATGAAGAGGCCGATTCTGCGTCGTTGTCTCGAGATGGACGACTTCAAGGATTGCGGCGCTCAGGATCCTCGTCGATTTGTGTGCTCTGGTTAGGAAACCTTGCAGATTGATCTCTTGACATCGGGTGATTCAAGTCCAGAGCTTCAGGGTCAGTTCTTCGTTCCCTGCGTACACGGTTAGTTTGACGTCTGGAAACTGTTACCTGAGGGTTTTCGTTGCGAATGACAGGAACTCGAGGAGGGCGTCGAGCTCGACTCTGTCCATCTACCTCGGCTTGTAGTGCTCGCAATTGATCCTGAATTGCAGCATATTGATCGGTCGTGAGCTGGACCATTCCTTCGGACACTATCGCCGGGGTGACGAGGGGAAAATGCATGGTTGCTGGTGGTGTGGACGTGTCTCTGACTTGAGGGCAAGTCGTTTCTGGGAATAGGTTGAGATGTCTGATGTTGCTCCTCCCTACTCCGCCATTGATGACGTCTACAGGTGGCACTCCAGCTCCAGGCAATGGTACGCTCATCATTCCAACATTGATGGATCCCTTGTTAGCTCCGTTAGCGTGATTTCTAGCCATGATGAATGGTGTTCTTTGAAGTGAATGAAATCTTTCAGTCGAATTCCCACAGACGGCGCCAAATGTTGTCGAGTGAATTTCGCAACACCAAAAAGTACTATTTAATTGATATAAAAGAGAATTTTTAGGGAAATGACAATTGCGAGTATTCAACCTAGAATGGCGAGTACTAGATTGGGAATGCAAGAACAAACAACAAGGCTAGAAAAAGTAAACAAGACAAAGAATTATAGTGGTTCAGTCAGATTTTGATCTGCTTAGTCCACTGTAGCAAAGGATTCGTAGGTGCCTTTTCATGGTGGATCACCCCTTTATATACAAAGTAGGCGTCCAATCGGTTACATAAGGATCACATTCATTGTTAATCCATTATTTACACATTGAATTGCAATAACTAAACTCAAACAACGTTAACATTAATAAATGTGTGACAGTTACTAAGTTCATTAACGTATGCGTCTTCCGCATCTGCGAGTTGACTGTTCATGTTCCGTTTGTTGAGCTCGCAGGATCGCCAGTACGTTTGGAACGTCTGCGTCCTTAGGTAATCGCCCCTTGTAGATATCGCATGTTGTAGCTAGTAAAATGTGAATTTATATTGGTCTGTCAGGGCTATTGGGTCGTTGAGACTAAACTGCATCATAGGGAGTTGGTCTCTATACTTGTCGCGGAAATATAGAGGGGACACTCGCACATGTTCTGACACATGCGAGTTGGATCTACACTCGCACATGTTCTCGCGGGTTTTATCCTGAGCGAGGTCTAAACTTCGAGAAGTCTCTCACGGACATTCAGCCTTCATTGGAAAACTGAATACACGTGTCCTTTAAAGAGGAGTCTGGTCTCGAGTTTCTAGGTGAGAGAAATCTCACTATAACAAAAATGAATCAAATAATTAGATACTAGATGAATCAATGATTTACATTTACCAAAATTATTCTAATCAATCTACTTCCAGACCGAGTCATGTGATAGAGCTAAGATCCTTTGATTGCTTATATTTTCGCAAACATGATCATACATTATGTATAGTACACACTAATTAGAATTTAGGAATATTCTAATTTCTATAGTTAATACTACGGATCAGTGATACTACTTATTCAACCTCTTGATTATGATTTTCTTATAATGGAAATTCATAAAAAGATGGGGTCTTCTTATCTTCATAATTAATAAAATTATATGATAAAAGATCATATTTATTTTGTTTTTTAACATTTTTTTTTTGTTTTTCGGAGTTAATTAATAGATTTTTTTCGTTTGAATCAAATTTCTTGAAATGTTTATTTTGAACTATAGAGTTTTCCTTTACTATATTTCGCGATTTTGGGGGTATTAATTTAGACTGAGATAAATCATATTGATAATAACCCTTTAACCAATTTTTCTATTGATTTATTCCATAATTGCTAGGGTTTCTATGTCTTAATTCGGAATTAAAAATTTCCTGCGTTCCAACAAAATAATCATTTATTCCATTCTTAAGAAAAAAAAGATGTTTCCTTATATTGATATTGAAAGACAGATCTTAATTTTGACTTATATAAATTAAAAAAAGTGAAAAAAGGGGGGTTGTAATAATTTATAAAAGACATATGCTTGTGACAAATAAGATAAGTCATAAAAAGTCTGTGACTTATTAAGATTAGAAATTGATT